>NW_027445912.1:5000-10000 GCF_038048845.1 Mixophyes fleayi
GAATACCAGGTGCTGTAGGCCTTTTTTTTTTCTCTCTTGTTCTGGCTTCCTTCAATGCTGGTTTTGAGATGTATAAGAGATGTAGTTCATTAGGAATCCAATACCTACAGCCACACGACCCTGAATAAACCCAATCTCATCTGATCTTGGAAGCTAAGCAGGGCTTGGTCTGGTTAGTATTTGGATAGGAGACCACCTGGGAATACAAGGTGCTGTAGGCTTTTTTTTTTCTCTCTTGTTCCGGCTTCCTTCAATGCTGGTTTTGAGATTATAAGAGATGTAGGTCAATAGGTAACCAATACCTACAGCCAGACATCTCTGAACAAGCCCAATCTCGTTTGATCTTGGAAGCTAAGGAGGGCGGTACCTGGTTAGTACTTTGATGGGAGACCACCGGGGAATACCAGGTGCTGTAGGCCTTTTTTTTTTCTCTCTTGTTCCGGCTTCCTTCAATGCTGGTTTTGAGATGTATAAGAGATGTAGTTCATTAGGAATCCAATACCTACAGCCACACCACCCTAAATAAACCCAATCTCATCTGATCTTGGAAGCTAAGCAGGGCTTGGCCTTTTTAGTATTTGGATAGGAGACCACCTGGGAATACAAGGTGCTGTAGGCCTTTTTTTTTTCTCTCTTGTTCCGGCTTCCTTCAATGCTGGTTTTGAGATTATAAGAGATGTAGGTCAATAGGTAACCAATACCTACAGCCACACATCTCTGAACAAGCCCAATCTCGTTTGATCTTTGAAGCTAAGCAGGGACGTACCTGGTTAGTACTTTGATGGGAGACCACCGGGGAATACCAGGTGCTGTAGGCCTTTTTTTTTTCTCTCTTGTTCCGGCTTCCTTCAATGCTGGTTTTGAGATGTATAAGAGATGTAGGTCAATAGGAAACCAATACCTACAGCCACTCCACCCTGAATAAGCCAATCTCATCTGATCTTGGAAGCTAAGCAGGGCCAGGCCTGGTTAGTACTTGGATGGGAGACCACCTGGGAATACCAGCTGCTGTAGGCCTTTTTTTTTTTTATCTCTCTTGTTTCGGCTTCCTTCAATGCTGGTTTTGAGATGTATAAGAGATGTAGGTCAATAGGAAACCAATACCTACAACCACTCCACCTTGAACAAGCACAATCTCGTCTGATCTTGAAAGATAAGCAGCTCCGGGCCTAGTTAGTACTTGAATTTGAGACCACCTGGGAATACCAGGTGCTGTAGGCCTTTTTTTTTTCCTCTCTTGTTCCGGCTTCCTTCAATGCTTATTTTGAGATGTATAAGTGATGTAGGTCATTAGGAAACCAATACCTACAGCCACACCACCCTGAACAAGCCCAATCTCGTCTGATCTTGGAAGCTAAGCAGGGCCAGGCTTGGTTACTACTTGGATGGGAGACCACCTGTGAATACCAGGTGCTGTAGGCCTTTTTTTTTTCTCTCTTGTTACGGCTTCCTTCAATGCTGGTTTTGAGATGTATAAGAGATGTAGTTCATTAGGAATCCAACACCTACAGCCACACCACCCTGAATAAACCCAATCTCATCTGATCCTGGAAGCTAAGCAGAGCTTGGCCTGGTTATTATTTGGATAGGAGACCACATGGGAATACAAGGTGCTGTAGGCCTTTTTTTGTTCTCTCTTGTTCCGGCTTCCTTCAATGCTTGTTTTTAGATGTATAAGAGATGTAGGTCAATAGAAAACCAATACCTACAGCCACACATCTCTGAACAAGCCTAATCTCGTTTGACCTTGGAAGCTAAGCAGGGCCATACCTGGTTAGTACTTTGATGGGTGAACACCTGGGAATACCAGGTGCTGTAGGTCTTTTTTTTTTCTCTCTTGTTCCGGCTTCCTTCAATGCTGGTTTTGAGATGTATAAGAGATGTAGGTCAATAGGAAACCAATACCTACAGCCACACCACCCTGAACAAGCCCAATCTCGTCTGATCTTGGAAGCTAAGCAGGGCCAGGCCTGGTTAGTACTTGGATGGGAGACCACCTGGAAATACCAGGTGCTATAGGCTTTTTTTTTTTCTCTCTTGTTCCGGCTTCCTTCAATGCTTGTTTTTAGATGTATAAGAGATGTAGGTCAATTGGAAAACAATACCTACAGCCACACCACCCTGAACAAGCCCAATCTCGTCTGATCTTGGAAGCTAAGCAGGGCTGGGCCTGGTTAGTACTTGGATGGGAGACCACATGGGAATACCAGGTGCTGTAGGCTTTTTTTTTTTCTCTCTTGTTCCAGCCGCCTTCAATGCTGGTTTTGAGATGTATAAGAGATGTAGGTCAATAGGAAACCAATACCTACAGCCACACCACCCTGAACAAGCCCAATCTCGTCTGATCTTGGAAGCTAAGCAGAGCCGGGCCTGGTTAGTACTTGGATGGGAGACCACCTGGGAATACCAGGTGCTGTAGGCCTTTTTTTCTTCTCTCTTGTTCCGGCTTCCTTCAATGCTGGTTTCTAGATGTATAAGAGATGTAGGTCAATAGGAAAACAATACCTACAGCCACACCACCCTGAACAAGCCCAATCTCATCTGATCTTGGAAGCTAAGCAGGGCCGGGCCTGGTTAGTACTTGGATCAGAGACCACCTGGGAATACCAGTTGCTGTAGGCCTTTTTTTTTTCTCTCTTATTCTGGCTTCCTTCAATGCTGGTTTTGAGATGTATAAGAGATGTAGGTCAATATGAAAACAATACCTACAGCTACACCACACTGAACAAGCCCAATCTCGTCTGATCTTGGAAGCTAAGCAGTGCTGGGCCTGGTTAGTACTTGAATGGGAGACCACATGGGAATACCAGGTGCTGTAGGCTTTTTTTTTTATCTCTCTTGTTCCGGCTTCCTTCAATGCTGGTTTTGACATTATAAGAGATGTAGGTCATTAGGAAACCAATACCTACAGCCACACCACCCTGAAAAAGCGCAATCTCATCTAATCTTGGAAGCTAAGCAGCACCAGACCTGATTAGTACTTGGATGGGAGACCACCTGGGAACACCAGGTGCTGTAGGCCTTTTTTTCTCTCTCTTGTTCCGGCTTCCTTCAATGCTTATTTTGAGATGTATAAGTGATGTAGGTTATTAGAAAACCAATACCTACAGCCACACCACCCTGAACAAGCCCAATCTCGTCTGATCTTGGAAGCTAAGCAGGGCCAGGCCTGGTTACTACTTGGATGGGAGACCACCTGGGAATACCAGGTGCTGTAGGCCTTTTTTTTTTCTCTCTTGTTACGGCTTCCTTCAATGCTGGTTTTTAGATGTATAAGAGATGTAGGTCAATAGGAAACCAATACCTACAGCCACACCACCCTGAACAAGCCTGATCTTGGAAGCTAAGCAGGGACGGGCCTGGTTAGTACTTGGATGGGAGACCACCTGGGAATACCAGGTGCTGTAGGCCTTTTTTTTTTCTCTCTTGTTCCGGCTTCCTTAAATGCTGGTTTTGAGATTATAAGAGATGTAGGTCAATAGGAAACCAAAACCTACAGCTACACATCTCTAAACAAGCCCAATCTCGTTTGATCTTGGAGGCTAAGCAGGGCCAGGCCTGGTTAGTACTTGGATGGGAGACCACCTGGGAATACCAGGTGCTGTAGGCTTTTTTTTTTTCTCTCTTGTTCCGGCTTCCTTCAATGCTGGTTTTTAGATGTATAAGAGATGTAGGTCAATAGGAAACCAATACCTACAGCCACACCACCCTAAACAAGCCTGATCTTGGAAGCTAAGCAGAGCCGGGCCTGGTTAGTACTTGGATGCGAGACCACCTGGGGATACCAGGTGCTGTAGGCCCTTTTTTTTTTCTCTCTTGTTCTGACTTCCTTCAATGCTGGTTTTGAGATGTATAAGAGATGTAGGTCAATAGGAAACCAATACCTACAGCAACACCACCCTGAACAAGCCCAATCTCGTCTGATCTTGGAAGCTAAGCAGGGCTGCGCCTGGTTAGTACTTGGATGGGAGACCACCTGGAAATAACAGGTGCTGTATGCTTTTTTTTTTCTCTCTTGTTCCGGCCTCCTTCAATGCTGGTTTTGAGATGTATAAGAGATGTAGGTCAATAGGAAACCAATACCTACAGCCACACCACCCTGAACAAGCCCAATCTCGTCTGATCTTGGAAGCTAAGCAGAGCCGGGCCTGGTTAATACTTGGATGGGAGACCACCTGGGAATACCAGGTGCTGTAGGCCTTTTTTTCTTCTCTCTTGTTCCGGCTTCCTTCAATGCTGGTTTCTAGATGTATAAGAGATGTAGGTCAATAGGAAAACAATACCTACAGCCACACCACCCTGAACAAGCCCAATCTCGTCTGATCTTGGAAGCTAAGCAGGGACAGGCCTGGTTGGTACTTGGATGGGAGACCACCTGGGAATACCAGGTGCTGTAGGCCTTTTTTTCTTCTCTCTTGTTCCGGCTTCCTTCAATGCTGGTTTCTAGATGTATAAGAGATGTAGGTCAATAGGAAAACAATACCTACAGCCACACCACCCTGAACAAGCCCAATCTCGTCTGATCTTGGACGCTAAGCAGGGACAGGCCTGGTTAGTACTTGGATGGGAGACCACCTGGGAATACCATGTGCTGTAGGCCTTTTTTTTTTCTCTCTTGTTCCGGCTTCCTTCAATGCTGGTTTTGAGATAATAAGAGATGTAGGTCAATATGAAACCAAAACCTACAGCTACACATCTCTAAACAAGCCCAATGTCGTCTGATCTTGGAAGCTAAGCAGGGCCAGGCCTGGTTAGTACTTGGATGGGAGACCACCTGGGAATACCAGGTGCTGTAGGCTTTTTTTTTTATCTCTCTTGTTCCGGCTTCCTTCAATGCTGGTTTTGACATTATAAGAGATGTAGGTCATTAGGAAACCAATACCTACAGCCACACCACCCTGAAAAAGCGCAATTTCATCTAATCTTGGAAGCTAAGCAGCGCCGGACCTGGTTAGTACTTGGATGGGAGACCACCTGGGAACACCAGGTGCTGTAGGCCT
>NW_027445912.1:15000-20000 GCF_038048845.1 Mixophyes fleayi
CTTGTTCCGGCTTCCTTCAATGCTGTTTTCTAGATGTATAAGAGATGTAGGTCAATAGGAAAACAATACCTACAGCCACACCACCCTGAACAAGCCCAATCTTGTCTGATCTTGGAAGCTAAGCAGGGACGGGCCTGGTTAGTACTTGGATGGGAGACCACCTGGGAATACCAGGTGCTGTAGGCCTTTTTTTTTTCTCTCTTGTTCCGGCTTCCTTCAATGCTGGTTTTGAGATTATAAGAGATGTAGGTCAATAGGAAACCAAAACCTACAGCTACACATCTCTAAACAAACCCAATCTCGTTTGATCTTGGAAGCTAAGCAGGGTCAGGCCTGGTTAGTACTTGGATGGGAGACCACCTGGGAATACCAGGTGCTGTAGGCTTTTTTTTATTCTCTCTTGTTCCGGCTTCCTTCAATACTGATTTTTAGATGTATAAGAGATGTAGGTCAATAGGAAACCAATACCTACAGTCACACCACCCTGAACAAGCCTGATCTTGGAAACTAAGCAGAGCCAGGCCTGGTTAGTACTTGGATGCGAGACCACCTGGGGATACCAGGTGCTGTAGGCCCTTTTTTTTTTCTCTCTTGTTCCGACTTCCTTCAATGCTGGTTTTGAGATGTATAAGAGATGTAGGTCAATCGGAAACCAATACCTACTGCCATACCACCCTGAACAAGCCCAATCTCGTCTGATCTTGAAAGCTAAGCAGGGCTGGGCCTGGTTAGTACTTGGATGGGAGACCACCTGGAAATACCAGGTGCTGTAGGCTTTTTTTTTTCTCTCTTGTTCCGGCCTCCTTCAATGCTGGTTTTGAGATGTATAAGAGATGTAGGTCAATAGGAAACCAATACCTACAGCCACACCACCCTGAACAAGCCCAATCTCGTCTGATCTTGGAAGCTAAGCAGGGACGGGCCTGGTTAGTACTTGGATGGGAGACCACCTGGGAATACCAGGTGCTGTAGGCCTTTTTTTTTTCTCTCTTGTTCCGGCTTCCTTCAATGCTGGTTTTGAGATTATAAGAGATGTAGGTCAATAGGAAACCAAAACCTACAGCTACACATCTCTAAACAAGCCCAATCTCGTTTGATCTTGGAAGCTAAGCAGGGCCAGGCCTGGTTAGTACTTGGATGGGAGACCACCTGGGAATACCAGGTGCTGTAGGCTTTTTTTTTTTTCTCTCTTGTTCCGGCTTCCTTCAATGGTGGTTTTTAGATGTATAAGAGATGTTAGTCAATAGGAAACCAATACCTACAGCCACACCACACTGAACAAGCCCAATCTCGTCTGATCTTGGAAGCTAAGCAGGGCTGGGCCTGGTTAGTACTTGGATGGGAGACCACCTGGCAATAGCAGGTGCTGTAGGCTTTTTTTTTTCTCTCTTGTTCCGGCCTCCTTCAATGCTGGTTTTGAGATGTATAAGAGATGTAGGTCAATAGGAAACCAATACCTACAGCCACACCACCCTGAACAAGCCCAATCTTGTCTGATCTTGGAAGCTAAGCAGAGCCGGGCCTGGTTAGTACTTCGATGGGAGACCACCTGGGAATACCAGGTGCTGTAGGCCTTTTTTTCTTCTCTCTTGTTCCGGCTTCCTTCAATGCTGGTTTCTAGATGTATAAGAGATGTAGGTCAATAGGAAAACAATACCTACAGCCACACCACCCTGAACAAGCCCAATCTCGTCTGATCTTGGAAGCTAAGCAGGGACGGGCCTGGTTAGTACTTGGATGGGAGACCACCTGGGAATACCAGGTGCTGTAGGCCTTTTTTTTTTCTCTCTTGTTCCGGCTTCCTTCAATGCTTGTTTTTAGATGTATAAGAGATGTAGGTCAATAGGAAAACAATACCTACAGCCACACCACCCTGAACAAGCCCAATCTCGTCTGATCTTGGAAGCTAAGCAGGGCTGGGCCTGGTTAGTACTTGGATGGGAGACCACCTGGAAATACCAGGTGCTGTAGGCTTTTTTTTTTCTCTCTTGTTCCGGCCTCCTTCAATGCTGGTTTTCAAATGTATAAGAGATGTAGGTCAAGAGGAAACCAATACCTACAGCCACACCACCCTGAACAAGCCCAATCTCGTCTGATCTTGGAAGCTAAGCAGAGCCGGGCCTGGTTAGTACTTGGATGGGAGACCCCCTGGGAATACCAGGTGCTGTAGGCCTTTTTTTTTTTCTCTCTTGTTCCGGCTTCCTTCAATGCTTGTTTTTAGATGTATAAGAGATGTAGGTCAATAGGAAAACAATAACTACAGCCACACCACCCTGAACAAGCCTGATCTTGGAAGCTAAGCAGAGCCGGGGTTGGTTAGTACTTGGATGGGAGACCACCTGGGAATACCAGGTGCTGTAGGCTTTTTTTTTTTCTCTCTTGTTCCGGCTTCCTTCAATGCTGTTTTTTAGATGTATAAGAGATGTAGGTCAATAGGAAACCAATACATACAGCCACACCACCCTGAACAAGCCTGATCTTGGAAGCTAAGCAGAGCCGGGGTTGGTTAGTACTTGGATGGGAGACCACCTGGGAATAGCAGGTGCTGTAGGCCTTTTTTTTTCTCTCTTGTTCCGGCTTCCTTCAATGCTGGTTTTGAGATTATAAGAGATGTAGGTCAATACAAAACCAATACCTACAGCTACACATCTCTGAACAAGCCCAATCTCGTTTGATCTTGGAAGCTAAGCAGAGCCGGGCCTGGTTAGTACTTGGATGGGAGACCACCTGGGAATACCAGGTGCTCTAGGCCTTTTTTTCTTCTCTCTTGTTCCGGCTTCCTTCAATGCTGGTTTCTAGATGTATAAGAGATGTAGGTCAATAGGAAAACAATACCTACAGCCACACCAACCTGAACAAGCCCAATCTCATGTGATCTTCGAAGCTAAGCAGGGCCGGGCCTGGTTAGTACTTGGGTGGGAGACCACCTGGGAATACCAGGTGCTGTAGGCCTTTTTTTTTCTCTCTTGTTCCGGCTTCCTTCAATGCTGGTTTTGAGATTATAAGAGATGTAGGTCAATACAAACCCAATACCTACAGCTACACATCTCTGAACAATCCCAATCTCGTTTGATCTTGGAAGCTAAGCAGAGCCGGACCTGGTTAGTACTTTGATGGGAGACCACCTGGGAATACCAGGTGCTGTAGGCCTTTTTTTTTTCTCTCTTGTTCCGGCTTCCTTCAATGCTGGTTTTGAGATTATAAGAGATGTAGGTCAATAGGAAACCGTTACCTACAGCCACACCACCCTGAACAAGCCCAATCTCGTCTGATCTTGGAAGCTAAGCAGGGCTGGGCCTGGTTAGTACTTGGATGGGAGACCACCTGGAAATACCAGGTGCTGTAGGCTTTTTTTTTCTCTCTTGTTCCGCCTCCTTCAATGCTGGTTTTGATATGTATAAGAGATGTAGGTCAATAGGAAACCAATACCTACTGCCACACCACCCTGAACAAGCCCAATCTCGTCTGATCTTGAAAGCTAAGCAGGTCCGGGCCTGGTTAGTACTTTTTTTTTTCTCTCTTGTTCTTGCTTCCTTCAATGCTGGTTTTAAAATGTATAAGTGATGTAGGTCATTAGGAAACCAATACCTACAGCCACACCACCCTGGATAAGCCCAATCTCGTCTGATCTTGGAAGCTAAGCAGGGCCAGGCCTGGTTAGTACTTGGATGGGAGACCCCCTGGGAATACCAGGTGCTGTAGGCCTTTTTTTTTTTCTCTCTTGTTCCGGCTTCCTTCAATGCTTGTTTTTAGATGTATAAGAGATGTAGGTCAATAGGAAAACAATAACTACAGCCACACCACCCTGAACAAGCCCAATCTCGTCTGATCTTGGAAGCTAAGCAGGGCTGGGCCTGGTTAGTACTTGGATGGGAGACCACCTGGAAATACCAGGTGCTGTCGGCTTTTTTTTTTCTCTCTTGTTCCGGCCTCCTTCAATGCTGGTTTTGAGATGTATAAGAGATGTAGGTCAATAGGAAAACAATACCTACAGCCACACCACCCTGAACAAGCCCAATCTTGTCTGATCTTGGAAGCTAAGCAGAGCCGGGCCTGGTTAGTACTTGGATGGGAGACCACCTGGGAATACCAGGTGCTGTAAGCCTTTTTTTCTTCTCTCTTGTTCCGGCTTCCTTCAATGCTGGTTTCTAGATGTATAAGAGATGTAGGTCAATAGGAAAAAAATACCTACAGCCACACCACCCTTAACAAGCCCAATCTCATCTGATCTTGGAAGCTAAGCAGGGCCAGGCCTGGTTAGTACTTGGATGGGAGACCACCTGGGAATACCAGGTGCTGTAGGCCTTTTTTTCTTCTCTCTTGTTCCGGCTTCCTTCAATGCTGGTTTCTAGATGTATAAGAGATGTAGGTCAATAGGAAAAACAATACCTACAGCCACACCACCCTGAACAAGCCCAATCTCATCTGATCTTCGAAGCTAAGCAGGGCCGGGCCTGGTTAGTACTTGGGTGGGAGACCACCTGGGAATACCAGGTGCTGTAGGCCTTTTTTTTTCTCTCTTGTTCCGGCTTCCTTCAATGCTGGTTTTGAGATTATAAGAGATGTAGGTCAATACAAACCCAATACCTACAGCTACACATCTCTGAACAATCCCAATCTCGTTTGATCTTGGAAGCTAAGCAGAGCCGGACCTGGTTAGTACTTTGATGGGAGACCACCTGGGAATACCAGGTGCTGTAGGCCTTTTTTTTTTCTCTCTTGTTCCGGCTTCCTTCAATGCTGGTTTTGAGATTATAAGAGATGTAGGTCAATAGGAAACCGTTACCTACAGCCACACCACCCTGAACAAGCCCAATCTCGTCTGATCTTGGAAGCTAAGCAGGGCTGGGCCTGGTTAGTACTTGGATGGGAGACCACCTGGAAATACCAGGTGCTGTAGGCTTTTTTTTTCTCTCTTGTTCCGCCTCCTTCAATGCTGGTTTTGATATGTATAAGAGATGTAGGTCAATAGGAAACCAATACCTACTGCCACACCACCC
>NW_027445912.1:45000-57500 GCF_038048845.1 Mixophyes fleayi
TTCAATGCTGGTTTTAAAATGTATAAGTGATGTAGGTCATTAGGAAACCAATACCTACAGCCACACCACCCTGGACAAGCCCAATCTCGTCTGATCTTGGAAGCTAAGAAGAGCCGGGCCTGGTTAGTACTTAAATGGGAGACCACCTGGGAATACCAGGTGCTGTAGGCATTTTTTTCTTCTCTCTTGTTCCGGCTTCCTTCAATGCTGGTTTTTAGATGTATAAGAGATGTAGGTCAATAGGAAAACAATACCTACAGCTGCACCACCCTGAACAAGCCCAAACTCGTCTGATCTTGGAAGCTAAGTAGGGACGGGCCTGGTTAGTACTTGGATGGGAGACCACCTGGGAATACCAGGTGCTGTAGGCCTTTTTTTTTTCTCTCTTGTTCCGGCTTCCTTCAATGCTGGTTTTTAGATGTATAAGTGATGTAGGTCAATAGGAAACCAATACCTACAGCCACACCACCCTGAACAAGCCCAATCTCATCTGATCTTGGAAGCTAAGCAGAGCCGGGGCTGGTTAGTGCTTGGATGCGAGACCACCTGGGAATACCAGGTGCTGTAGGCCCTTTTTTTTTTCTCTCTTGTTCCGACTTCCTTCAATGCTGGTTTTGAGATGTATAAGAGATGTAGGTCAATAGGAAACCAATACCTACAGCCACGCCACCCTGAACAAGCCCAATCTTGTCTGATCTTGGAAGCTAAGCAGGGCTGGGCCTGGTTAGTACTTGGATGGGAGACCTCCTGGAAATACCAGGGGCTGTAGGCTTTTTTTTTTCTCTCTTGTTCCGGCCTCCTTCAATGCTGGTTTTGAGATGTATAAGAGATGTAGGTCATTAGGAAACCAATACCTACAGCCACACCACCCTGAACAAGCCCAATCTTGTCTGATCTTGAAAGCTAAGCAGGTCCAGGCCTGGTTAGTACTTTTTTTTTTTCTCTCTTGTTCTGGCTTCCTTCAATGCTGGTTTTAAAATGTATAAGTAATGTAGGTCATTAGGAAACCAATACCTACAGCCACACCACCCTGGACAAGCCCAATCTCGTCTGATCTTGGAAGCTAAGCAGGGCCGGGCCTGGTTAGTACTTGGCTCAGAGACCACCTGGGAATACCAGGTGCTGTAGGCCTTTTTTTTTTTCTCTCTTGTTCCGGCTTCCTTCAATGCTTGTTTTTAGATGTATAAGAGATGTAGGTTAATAAGAAAACAATACCTACAGCCACACCACCCTGAACAAGCCCAATCTCGTCTGATCTTGAAAGCTAAGCAGGTCCAGGCCTGGTTAGTACTTTTTTTTTTCTCTCTTCTTCTGGCTTCCTTCAATGCTGGTTTTAAAATGTATAAGTGATGTAGGTCATTAGGAAACCAATACCTACAGCCACACCACCCTGGACAAGCCCAATCTCATCTGATCTTGAAAGCTAAGCAGGGCTGGGCCTGGTTAGTACTTGGATGGGAGACCACCTGGGAATACCAGGTGCTGTAGGCCTTTTTTTTTTTCTCTCTTGTTCCGGCTTCCTTCAATGCTTGTTTTTAGATGTATAAAAGATGTAGGTCAATAAGAAATCAATACCTACAGCCACACCACCCTGAACAAGCCCAATCTCGTCTGATCTTGGAAGCTAAGCAGGGCTGGGCCTGGTTAGTAATTGGGTGGGAGACCACCTGGGAATACCAGGTGCTGTAGGCCTTTTTTTTTTCTCTCTTGTTCCGGCTTCCTTCAATGCTGGTTTTTAGATGTATAAGAGATGTAGGTCAATAGGAAACCAATACCTACAGCCACACCACCCTGAACAAGCCCAATCTTGTCTGATCTTGGAAGCTAAGCAGAGCCGGGCCTGGTTAGTACTTGGATGCAAGACCACCTGGGAATACCAGGTGCTGTAGGCCCTTTTTTTTTTCTCTCTTGTTCCGACTTCCTTCAATGCTGGTTTTGAGATGTATAAGAGATGTAGGTCAATAGGAAAACAATACCTACAGCCACACCACCCTGAACAAGCCCAATCTCGTCTGATCTTGGAAGATAAGCAGGGCTGGGCCTGGTTAGTACTTGGATGGGAGACCACCTGGAAATACCAGGTGCTGTAGGCTTTTTTTTTTCTCTCTTGTTCTGGCCTCCTTCAATGCTGGTTTTGAGATGTATAAGAGATGTAGGTCAATAGGAAACCAATACCTACAGCCACACCACCCTGAACAAGCCCATTCTCGTCTGATCTTGGAAGCTAAGCAGAGCCGGGCCTGGTTAGTACTTGGATGGGAGACCACCTGGGAATACCAGGTGCTGTAGGTCTTTTTTTCTTCTCTCTTGTTCCGGCTTCCTTCAATGCTGTTTTCTAGATGTATAAGAGATGTAGGTCAATAGGAAAACAATACCTACAGCCACACCACCCTGAACAAGCCCAATCTCGTCTGATCTTGGAAGCTAAGCAGCGACGGGCCTGGTTAGTACTTGGATGGGATACCAGGTGCTGTAGGCCTTTTTTTTTTTCTCTCTTGTTCCGGCTTCCTTCATTGCTGGTTTTTAGATTATAAGAGATGTAGGTCAATAGGAAACCAATACCTACAGCCACACCACCCTGAACAAGCCTGATCTTGGAAGCTAAGCAGAGCCGGGCCTGGTTAGTACTTGGATGCGAGACCACCTGGGGATACCAGGTGCTGTAGGCCCTTTTTTTTTTCTCTCTTGTTCCGACTTCCCTCAATGCTGGTTTTGAGATGTATAAGAGATGTAGGTCAATAGGAAACCAATACCTACAGCCACACCACCCTGAACAAGCCCAATCTCGTCTGATCTTGGAAGCTAAGCAGGGCTGGGCCTGGGTAGTACTTGGATGGGAGACCACCTGGATATACCAGGTGCTGTAGGCTTTTTTTTTTCTCTCTTGTTCCGGCCTCCTTCAATGCTGGTTTTGAGATGTATAAGAGATGTAGGTCAATAGGAAACCAATACCTACAGCCACACCTCCCTGAACAAGCCCAATCTCGTCTGATCTTGGAAGCTAAGCAGAGCCGGGCCTGGTTAGTACTTGGATGGGAGACCACCTGGGAATACCAGGTGCTGTAGGCCATTTTTTCTTCTCTCTTGTTCCGGCTTCCTTCAATGCTGGTTTCTAGATGTATAAGAGATGTAGGTCAATAGGAAAACAATACCTACAGCCACACCACCCTGAACAAGCATGATCTTGGAAGCTAAGCAGGGACGGGCCTGGTTAGTACTTGGATGGGAGACCACCTGAGAATACCAGGTGCTGTAGGCATTTTTTTCTTCTCTCTTCTTCCGGCTTCCTTCAATGCTGGTTTCTAGATGTATAAGAAATGTAGGTCAATAGGAAAACGTTACCTACAGCCACACCACCCTGAACAAGCCCAATCTCGTCTGATCTTGGAAGCTAAGCAGGGACGTGCCTGGTTAGTACTTGGATGGGAGACCACCTGGGAATACCAGGTGCTGTAGGCCTTTTTTTTTTCTCTCTTGTTCCGGCTTCCTTCAATGCTGGTTTTGAGATAATAAGAGATGTAGGTCAATAGGAAACCAAAACCTACATCTACACATCTCTAAACAAGCCCAATCTCGTCTGATCTTGGAAGCTAAGCAGGGCCAGGCCTGGTTAGTACTTGGATGGGAGACCACCTGGGAATACCAGGTGCTGTAGGCTTTTTTTTTTTCTCTCTTGTTCCGGCTTCCTTCAATGCTGGTTTTTAGATGTATAAGAGATGTGGGTCAATAGGAAACCAATACATACAGACACACCACCCTGAACAAGCCTGATCTTGGAAGCTAAGCAGAGCCGGGGTTGGTTAGTACTTGGATGCGAGACCACCTGGGAATACCAGGTGCTGTAGGCCCTTTTTTTTTCTCTCTTGTTCCGACTTCCTTCAATGCTGGTTTTGAGATGTATAAGAGATGTAGGTCAACAGGAAACCATAACCTACAGCCACTCCACCCTGAACAAGCCCAATCTCATCTGATCTTGGAAGCTAAGCAGGGCTGGGCCTGGTTAGTACTTGGATGGAAGACCACCTGGAAATACCAGGTGCTGTAGGCTTTTTTTTTCTCTCTTGTTCCGGCCTCCTTCAATGCTGGTTTTGATATGTATAAGAGATGTAGGTCAATACAAAACCAATACCTACAGCCACACCACCCTGAACAAGCCTAATCTCATCTGATCTTGGAAGCTAAGCAGGGCCAGGCCTGGTTAGTACTTGGATGGGAGACCACCTGGAAATACCAGGTGCTGTAGGCTTTTTTTTTTCTCTCTTGTTCCGGCCTCCTTCAATGCTGGTTTTGAGATGTATAAGAGATGTAGGTCAATAGGAAAACGTTACCTACAGCCACACCACCCTGAACAAGCCCAATCTCGTCTGATCTTGGAAGCTAAGCAGGGACAGGCCTGGTTAGTACTTGGATGGGAGACCACCTGGGAATACCAGGTGCTGTAGGCCTTTTTTTTTTCTCTCTTGTTCCGGCTTCCTTCAATGCTGGTTTTGAGATAATAAGAGATGTAGGTCAATAGGAAACCAAAACCTACATCTACACATCTCTAAACAAGCCCAATCTCCTCTGATCTTGGAAGCTAAGCAGGGCCAGGCCTGGTTAGTACTTGGATGGGAGACCACCTGGGAATACCAGGTGCTGTAGGCTTTTTTTTTTTTCTCTCTTGTTCCGGCTTCCTTCAATGCTGGTTTTTAGATGTATAAGAGATGTAGGTCAATAGGAAAACAATACCTACAGCCACACCACCCTGAACAAGCCCAATCTCGTCTGATCTTGGAAGATAAGCAGGGCTGGGCCTGGTTAGTACTTGGATGGGAGACCACCTGGAAATACCAGGTGCTGTAGGCTTTTTTTTTTCTCTCTTGTTCCGGCCTCCTTCAATGCTGGTTTTGAGATGTATAAGAGATGTAGGTCAATAGAAAACCAATACCTACAGCCACACCACCCTGAACAAGCCCATTCTCGTCAGATCTTGGAAGCTAAGCAGAGCCGGGCCTGGTTAGTACTTGGATGGGAGACCACCTGGGAATACCAGGTGCTGTAGGTCTTTTTTTCTTCTCTCTTGTTCCGGCTTCCTTCAATGCTGTTTTCTAGATGTATAAGAGATGTAGGTCAATAGGAAAACAATACCTACAGCCACACCACCCTGAACAAGCCCAATCTCGTCTGATCTTGGAAGCTAAGCAGCGACGGGCCTGGTTAGTACTTGGATGGGATACCACCTGGGAATACCAGGTGCTGTAGGCCTTTTTTTCTTCTCTCTTGTTCCGGCTTCCTTCAATGCTGTTTTCTAGATGTATAAGAGATGTAGGTCAATAGGAAAACAATATCTACAGCCACACCACCCTGAACGAGCCCAATCTCATCTGATCTTGGAAGCTAAGCAGGGATGGGCCTGGTTAGTACTTGGATGGGAGACCACCTGGGAATACCAGGTGCTGTAGGCCTTTTTTTTTTCTCTCTTGTTCCGGCTTCCTTCATTGCTGGTTTTTAGATTATAAGAGATGTAGGTCAATAGGAAACCAATACCTACAGCCACACCACCCTGAACAAGCCTGATCTTGGAAGCTAAGCAGAGCCGGGCCTGGTTAGTACTTGGATGCGAGACCACCTGGGGATACCAGGTGCTGTAGGCCCTTTTTTTTTTCTCTCTTGTTCCGACTTCCCTCAATGCTGGTTTTGAGATGTATAAGAGATGTAGGTCAATAGGAAACCAATACCTACAGCCACACCACCCTGAACAAGCCTGATCTTGGAAGCTAAGCAGGGACGGGCCTGGTTAGTACTTGGATGGGAGACCACCTGGGAATACCAGGTGCTGTAGTCATTTTTTTCTTCTCTCTTCTCTCCGGCTTCCTTCAATGCTGGTTTCTAGATGTATAAGAGATGTAGGTCAATAGGAAAAGATTACCTACAGCCACACCACCCTGAACAAGCCCAATCTCGTCTGATCTTGGAAGCTAAGCAGGGACAGGCCTGGTTAGTACTTGGATGGGAGACCACCTGGGAATATCAGGTGCTGTAGGCCTTTTTTTTTTCTCTCTTGTTCCGGCTTCCTTCAATGCTGGTTTTGAGATAATAAGAGATGTAGGTCAATAGGAAACCAAAACCTACAGCTACACATCTCTAAACAAGCCCAATCTCATCTGATCTTGGAAGCTAAGCAGGGCCAGGCCTGGTTAGTACTTGGATGGGAGACCACCTGGGAATACCAGGTGCGGTAGGCTTTTTTTTTTTTCTCTCTTGTTCCGGCTTCCTTCAATGCTGGTTTTTAGATGTATAAGAGATGTAGGTCAATAGGAAACCAAGACATACAGACACACCACCCTGAACAAGCCTGATCTTGGAAGCTAAGCAGAGTCGGAGTTGGTTAGTACTTGGATGCGAGACCACCTGGGAATACCAGGTGCTGTAGGCCCTTTTTTTTTCTCTCTTGTTCCGACTTCCTTCAATGCTGGTTTTGAGATGTATAAGAGATGTAGGTCAATAGGAAACCGTAACCTACAGCCACACCACCCTGAACAAGCCCAATCTCGTTTGATCTTGGAAGCTAAGCAGCGCTGGGCCTGGTTAGTACTTGGATGGAAGACCACCTGGAAATACCAGGTGCTGTAGGCTTTTTTTTTTCTCTCTTGTTCTGGCTTCCTTCAATGCTGGTTTTAAAATGTATAAGTGATGTAGGTCATTAGGAAACCAATACCTACAGCCACACCACCCTGGACAAGCCCAATCTCATCTGATCTTGGAAGCTAAGCAGGGCCAGGCCTGGTTAGTGCTTGGATGGGAGACCCCCTGGGAATACCAGGTGCTGTAGGCCTTTTTTTTTTCTCTCTTGTTCCGGCTTCCTTCAATGCTTGTTTTTAGATGTATAAGAGATGTAGGTCAATAGGAAAACAATACCTACAGCCACACCACCCTGAACAAGCCCAATCTCGTATGATCTTGGAAGCTAAGCAGGGCTGGGCCTGGTTAGTACTTGGATGGGAGACCACCTGGAAATACCAGGTGCTGTAGGCTTTTTTTTTTCTCTCTTGTTTCGGCCTCCTTCAATGCTGGTTTTGAGATGTATAAGAGATGTAGGTCAATAGGAAACCAATACCTACAGCCACACCACCCTGAACAAGCCCAATCTCATCTGATCTTGGAAGCTAAGCAGAGCCGGGCCTGGTTAGTACTTGGATGGGAGACCACCTGGGAATACCAGGTGCTGTAGGCTTTTTTTTTTCTCTCTTGTTCCGGCCTCCTTCAATGCTGGTTTTGAGATGTATAAGAGATGTAGGTCAATAGGAAACCAATACCTACAGCCACACCACCCTGAACAAGCCCAATCTCGTATGATCTTGGAAGCTAAGCAGAGCCGGGCCTGGTTAGTACTTGGATGGGAGACCACCTGGGAATACCAGGTGCTGTAGGCCTTTTTTTCTTCTCTCTTGTTCCGGCTTCCTTCAATGCTGGTTTCTAGATGTATAAGAGATGTAGGTCAATAGGAAAACAATACCTACAGCCACACCACCCTGAACATGCCCAATCTTGTCTGATCTTGGAAGCTAAGCAGGGACGGGCCTGGTTAGTACTTAGATGGGAGACCACCTGGGAATACCAGGTGCTGTAGGCCTTTTTTTTTTCTCTCTTGTTCCGGCTTCCTTCAATGCTGGTTTTGAGATAATAAGAGATGTAGGTCAATAGCAAACCAAAACCTACAGCTACACATCTCTAAACAAGCCCAATCTCGTCTGATCTTGGAAGCTAAGCAGGGCTGGGCCTGGTTAGTACTTGGATGGGAGACCACCTGGAAATACCAGGTGCTGTAGGCTTTTTTTTTTCTCTCTTGTTCCGGCCTCCTTCAATGCTGGTTTTGATATGTATAAGAGATGTAGGTCAATAGGAAACCAATACCTACAGCCACACCACCCTGAACAAGCCCAATCTCGTCTGATCTTGGAAGCTAAGCAGGGCCCGGCCTGGTTAGTGCTTGGATGGGAGACCCCCTGGGAATACCAGGTGCTGTAGGCCTTTTTTTTTTTCTCTCTTGTTCCGGCTTCCTTCAATGCTTGTTTTTAGATGTATAAGAGATGTAGGTCAATAGGAAAACAATACCTACAGCCACACCACCGTGAACAAGCCCAATCTTGTCTGATCTTGGAAGCTAAGCAGGGCTGGGCCTGGTTAGTACTTGGATGGGAGACCACCTGGAAATACCAGGTGTTGTAGGCTTTTTTTTTTCTCTCTTGTTCCGGCCTCCTTCAATGCTGGTTTTCAGATGTATAAGAGATGTAGGTCAATAGGAAACCAATACCTACAGCCACACCACCCTGAACAAGCCCAATCTCGTCTGATCTTGGAAGCTAAGCAGAGCCAGGCCTGGTTAGTACTTGGATGGGAGACCACCTGGGAATATCAGGTGCTGTAGGCCTTTTTTTCTTCTCTCTTGTTCCGGCTTCCTTCAATGCTGGTTTCTAGATGTATAAGAGATGTAGGTCAATAGGAAAAAAATGCCTACAGCCACACCACCCTGAACAAGCCCAATCTCATCTGATCTTGGAAGCTAAGCAGGGCCAGGCCTGGTTAGTACTTGGATGGGAGACCACCTGGGAATACCAGGTGCTGTAGGCTTTTTTTTTCTCTCTTGTTCCGGCTTCCTTCAATGCTGGTTTTGAGATTATAAGAGATGTAGGTCAATACAAAACCAATACTTACTGCTACACATCTCTGAACAATCCCAATCTCGTTTGATCTTGGAAGCTAAGCAGGGCCGGACCTGGTTAGTACTTTGATGGGAGACCACCTGGGAATACCAGGTGCTGTAGGCCTTTTTTTTTTCTCTCTTGTTCCGGCTTCCTTCAATGCTGGTTTTGAGATGTATAAGAGATGTAGGTCAATAGGAAACCAATACCTACAACCACACCACCCTGAACAAGCCCAATCTCGTCTGATCTTGAAAGCTAAGCAGGTCTGGGCCTGGTTAGTACTTTTTTTTTTCTCTCTTGTTCTGGCTTCCTTCAATGCTGGTTTTAAAATGTATAAGTGATGTAGGTCATTAGGAAACCAATACCTACAGCCACACCACCCTGGACAAGCCCAATCTTGTCTGATCTTGGAAGCTAAGCAGGGCCGGGCCTGGTTAGTGCTTGGATGGGAGACCCCCTGGGAATATCAGGTCCTGTAGGCTTTTTTTTTTCTCTCTTGTTTCGGCCTCCTTCAATGCTGGTTTTGAGATGTATAAGAGATGTAGGTCAATAGGAAACCAATACCTACAGCCACACCACCCTGAACAAGCCCAATCTCGTCTGATCTTGGAAGCTAAGCAGAGCCGGGCCTGGTTAGTACTTGGATGGGAGACCACCTGGGAATACCAGGTGCTGTAGGCTTTTTTTTTTCTCTCTTGTTCCGGCCTCCTTCAATGCTGGTTTTGAGATGTATAAGAGATGTAGGTCAATAGGAAACCAATACCTACAGCCACACCACCCTGAACAAGCCCAATCTCGTCTAATCTTGGAAGCTAAGCAGAGCCGGGCCTGGTTAGTACTTGGATGGGAGACCACCTGGGAATACCACTTGCTGTAGGCCTTTTTTTCTTCTCTCTTGTTCCGGCTTCCTTCAATGCTGGTTTCTAGATGTATAAGAGATGTAGGTCAATAGGAAACCAAAACCTACAGCTACACATCTCTAAACAAGCCCAATCTCGTCTGATCTTGGAAGCTAAGCAGGGCTGGGCCTGGTTAGTACTTGGATGGGAGACCACCTGGAAATACCAGGTGCTGTAGGCTTTTTTTTTTCTCTCTTGATCCGGCCTCCTTCAATGCTGGTTTTGATATGTATAAGAGATGTAGGTCAATAGGAAACCAATACCTACAGCCACACCACCCTGAACAAGCCCAATCTCGTCTGACCTTGAAAGCTAAGCAGGTCTGGGCCTGGTTAGTACTTTTTTTTTTCTCTCTTGTTCTGGCTTCCTTCAATGCTGGTTTTAAAATGTATAAGTGATGTAGGTCATTAGGAAACCAATACCTACAGCCACACCACCCTGGACAAGCCCAATCTCGTCTGATCTTGGAAGCTAAGCAGGGCCGGGCCTGGTTAGTGCTTGGATGGGAGACCCCCTGGGAATACCAGGTGCTGTAGGCCTTTTTTTTTTTCTCTCTTGTTCCGGCTTCCTTCAATGCTTGTTTTTAGATGTATAAGAGATGTAGGTCAATAGGAAAACAATACCTACAGCCACACCACCCTGAACAAGCCCAATCTTGTCTGATCTTGGAAGCTAAGCAGGGCTGGGCCTGGTTAGTACTTGGATGGGAGACCACCTGGAAATACCAGGTGCTGTAGGCTTTTTTTTTTCTCTCTTGTTCCGGCCTCCTTCAATGCTGGTTTTCAGATGTATAAGAGATGTAGGTCAATAGGAAAACAATACCTACAGCCACACCACCCTGAACAAGCCCAATCTCGTCTGATCTTGGAAGCTATGCAGAGCTGGGCCTGGTTAGTACTTGGATGGGAGACCACCTGGGAATATCAGGTGCTGTAGGCCTTTTTTTCTTCTCTCTTGTTCCGGATTCCTTCAATGCTGGTTTCTAGATGTATAAGAGATGTAGGTCAATAGGAAAAAAATGCCTACAGCCACACCACCCTGAACAAGCCCAATCTCATCTGATCTTGGAAGCTAAGCAGGGCCAGGCCTGGTTAGTACTTGGATGGGAGACCACCTGGGAATACCAGGTGCTGTAGGCTTTTTTTTTCTCTCTTGTTCCGGCTTCCTTCAATGCTGGTTTTGAGATTATAAGAGATGTAGGTCAATACAAAACCAATACCTACAGCTACACATCTCTGAACAAGCCCAATCTTGTTTGATCTTGGAAGCTAAGCAGAGCCGGGCCTGGTTAGTATTTGGATGGGAGACCACCTGGGAATACCAGGTGCTGTAGGCCTTTTTATCTTCTCTCTTTTTCCGGCTTCCTTCAATGCTGGTTTCTAGATGTATAAGAGATGTAGGTCAATATAAAAACAATACCTACAGCCACACCACCCTGAACAAGCCCAATCTCATCTGATCTTCGAAGCTAAACAGGGCTGGGCCTGGTTAGTATTTGGATGGGAGACCACCTGGGAATACCAGGTGCTGTAGGCCTTTTTTTTTCTCTCTTGTTCCGGCTTCCTTCAATGCTGGTTTTGAGATTATAAGAGATGTAGGTCAATACAAAACCAATACCTACAGCTACACATCTCTGAACAATCCCAATCTCGTTTGATCTTGGAAGCTAAGCAGGGCCGGACCTGGTTAGTACTTTGATGGGAGACCACCTGGGAATACCAGGTGCTGTAGGCCTTTTTTTTTTCTCTCTTGTTCCGGCTTACTTCAATGCTGGTTTTGAGATGTATAAGAGATGTAGGTCAATAGGAAAACAATACCTACAGCTGCACCACCCTGAACAAGCCCAACCTCATCTGATCTTGAAAGCTAAGCAGGTCCGGGTCTGGTTAGTACTTTTTTTTTTCTCTCTTGTTCTGGCTTCCTTCAATGCTGGTTTTAAAATGTATAAGTGATGTAGGTCATTAGGAAACCAACACCTACAGCCACACCACCCTGGACAAGCCCAATCTCGTCTGATCTTGGAAGCTAAGCAGGGCCGGGCCTGGTTAGTACTTGGATGGGAGACCACCTGGAAATACCAGATGCTGTAGGCTTTTTTTTTTCTCTCTTGTTCCGGCCTCCTTCAATGCTGGTTTTGAGATGTATAAGAGATGTAGGTCAATAGGAAAACAATATCTACAGCCACACCACCCTGAACAAGCCAAATCTCGTCTGATCTTGGAAGCTAAGCAGAGCCGGGCCTGGTTAGTACTTGGATGGGAGACCACCTGGGAATACCAGGTGCTGTAGGCCTTTTTTTCTTCTCTCTTGTTCCGGCTTCCTTCAATGCTGTTTTCTAGATGTATAAGAGATGTAGGTCAATAGGAAAACAATACCTACAGCCACACCACCCTGAACAAGCCCAATCTTGTCTGATCTTGGAAGCTAAGCAGGTCCGGGTCTGGTTAGTACTTTTTTTTTTCTCTCTTGTTCTGGCTTCCTTCAATGCTGGTTTTAAAATGTATAAGTGATGTAGGTCATTAGGAAACCAATACCTACAGCCACACCACCCTGGACAAGCCCAATCTCGTCTGATCTTGGAAGCTAAGCAGGGCCGGGCCTGGTTAGTACTTGGATGGGAGACCACCTGGAAATACCAGATGCTGTAGGCTTTTTTTTTTCTCTCTTGTTCCGGCCTCCTTCAATGCTGGTTTTGAGATGTATAAGAGATGTAGGTCAATAGGAAAACAATACCTACAGCCACACCACCCTGAACAAGCCAAATCTCGTCTGATCTTGGAAACTAAGCAGAGCCGGGCCTGGTTAGTACTTGGATGGGAGACCACCTGGGAATACCAGGTGCTGTAGGCCTTTTTTTCTTCTCTCTTGTTCCGGCTTCCTTCAATGCTGTTTTCTAGATGTATAAGAGATGTAGGTC
>NW_027445912.1:62500-67500 GCF_038048845.1 Mixophyes fleayi
ACAAGCCCAATCTCGTCTGATCTTGGAAGCTAAGCAGAGCCGGGCCTGGTTAGTACTTGGATGGGAGACCACCTGGGAATACCAGGTGCTGTAGGCCTTTTTTTCTTCTCTCTTGTTCCGGCTTCCTTCAATGCTGTTTTCTAGATGTATAAGAGATGTAGGTCAATAGGAAAACAATACCTACAGCCACACCACCCTGAACAAGCCCAATCTCATCTGATCTTGGAAGCTAAGCAGGGACGGGCCTGGTTAGTACTTGGATGGGAGACCACCTGGGAATACCACGTGCTGTAGGCCTTTTTTTTTTCTCTCTTGTTCCGGCTTCCTTCAATGCTGGTTTTGAGATTATAAGAGATGTAGGTCAATAGGAAACCAAAATCTACAGCTACACATCTCTAAACAAGCCCAATCTCATTTGATCTTGGAAGCTAAGCAGGGCCAGGCCTGGTTAGTACTTGGATGGGAGACCACCTGGGAATACCAGGTGCTGTAGGCTTTTTTTTTTTCTCTCTTGTTCCGGCTTCATTCAATGCTGGTTTTTAGATGTATAAGAGATGTATGTCAATAGGAAACCAATACCTACAGCCACACCACCCTGAACAAGCCTGATCTTGGAAGCTAAGCAGAGCCAGGCCTGGTTAGTACTTGGATGCGAGACCACCTGGGGATACCAGGTGCTGTAGGCCCTTTTTTTTTTCTCTCTTTTTCCGACTTCCTTCAATGCTGGTTTTGAGATGTATAAGAGATGTAGGTCAATAGGAAACCAATACCTACAGGCACACCACCCTGAACAAGCCCAATCTCGTCTGATCTTGGAAGCTAAGCAGGGCTGGGCCTGGTTAGTACTTGGATGGGAGACCACCTGGAAATACCAGGTGCTGTAGGCTTTTTTTTTCTCTCTTGTTCCGGCCTCCTTCAATGCTGGTTTTGAGATGTATAAGAGATGTAGGTCAATAGGAAACCAATACCTACAGCCACACCACCCTGAACAAGCCCAATCTCATCTGATCTTGGAAGCTAAGCAGGGCTGGGCCTGGTTAGTACTTGGATGGGAGACCACCTGGCAATACCAGGTGCTGTAGGCCTTTTTTTTTTTCTCTCTTGTTCCGGCTTCCTTCAATGCTTGTTTTTAGATGTATAAGAGATGTAGGTCAATAGGAAAACAATACCTACAGCCACACCACCATGAACAAGCCCAATCTCGTCTGATCTTGGAAGCTAAGCAGGGCTGGGCCTGGTTAGTACTTGGATGGGAGACCACCTGGAAATACCAGGTGCTGTAGGCTTTTTTTTTTCTCTCTTGTTCCGGCCTCCTTCAATGTTGGTTTTCAGATGTATAAGAGATGTAGGTCAATAGGAAACCAATACCTACAGCCACACCACCCCGAACAAGCCCAATCTCGTCTGATCTTGGAAGCTAAGCAGAGCCAGGCCTGGTTAGTACTTGGATGGGTGACCACCTGGGAATACCAGGTGCTGTAGGCCTTTTTTTCTTCTCTCTTGTTCCGGCTTCCTTCAATGCTGGTTTCTAGATGTATAAGAGATGTACGTCAATAGGAAAACAATACCTACAGCCACACCACCCTGAAAAAGCCCAATCTCGTCTGATCTTGGAAGCTAAGCAGGGACGGGCCTGGTTAGTACTTGGATGGGAGACCACCTGGGAATACCAGGTGCTGTAGGCCTTTTTTTCTTCTCTCTTGTTCCGGCTTCCTTCAATGCTGGTTTCTAGATGTATAAGAGATGTAGGTCAATAGAAAAACAATACCTACAGCCACACCACCCTGAACAAGCCCAATCTTGTCTGATCTTGGAAGCTAAGCAGGGCTGGGCCTGGTTAGTACTTGGATGGGAGACCACCTGGAAATACCAGGTGCTGTAGGCTTTTTTTTTCTCTCTTGTTCCGGCCTCCTTCAATGCTGGTTTGGAGATGTATAAGAGATGTAGGTCATTAGGAAACCAATACCTACAGCCACACCACCCTGAACAAGCCCAATCTCGTCTGATCTTGGAAGCTAAGCAGAGCCGGGCCTGGTTAGTACTTGGATGGGAGACCACCTGGGAATACCAGGTGCTGTAGGCCTTTTTTTCTTCTCTCTTGTTCCGGCTTCCTTCAATGCTGGTTTCTAGATGTATAAGAGATGTAGGTCAATAGGAAAGCAATACCTACAGCCACACCACCCTGAACAAGCCCAATCTCATCTGATCTTGGAAGCTAAGCAGGGACGGGCCTGGTTAGTACTTGGATGGGAGACCACCTGGGAATACCAGGTACTGTAGGCCTTTTTTTCTTCTCTCTTGTTCCGGCTTCCTTCAATGCTGGTTTCTAGATGTATAAGAGATGTAGGTCAATAGGAAAACAATACCTACAGCCACACCACCCTGAACAAGCCCAATCTCGTCTGATCTTGGAAGCTAAGCAGGGATGGGCCTGGTTAGTACTTGGATGGGAGACCACCTGGGAATACCAGGTGCTGTAGGCCTTTTTTTTTTCTCTCTTGTTCCGGCTTCCTTCAATGCTGGTTTTGAGATAATAAGAGATGTAGGTCAATAAGAAGCCAAAACCTACAGCTACACATCTCTAAACAAGCCCAATCTCGTCTGATCTTGGAAGCTAAGCAGGGCCAGGCCTGGTTAGTACTTGGATGGGAGACCACCTGGGAATACCAGGTGCTGTAGGCTTTTTTTTTTTCTCTCTTGTTCCGGCTTCCTTCAATGCTGGTTTTTAGATGTATAAGAGATGTAGGTCAATAGGAAACCAATACATACAGCCACACCACCCTGAACAAGCCTGATATTGGAAGCTAAGCAGAGCCGGGGTTGGTTAGTACTTGGATGCGAGACCACCTGGGAATACCAGGTGCTGTAGGCCCTTTTTTTTTTCTCTCTTGTTCCGGCTTCCTTCAATGCTGGTTTTGAGATTATAAGAGATGTAGGTCAATATAAAACCATTACCTACAGCTACACATCTCTGAACAATCCCAATCTCGTTTGATCTTGGAAGCTAAGCAGGGCCGGACCTGGTTAGTACTTTGATGGGAGACCACCTGGGAATACCAGGTGCTGTAGGCCTTTTTTTTTTCTCTTGTTCTGGCTTCCTTCAATGCTGGTTTTGAGATGTATAAGAGATGTAGGTCAATAGGAAACCAATACCTACAGCCACACCACCCTGAACAAGCCCAATCTTGTCTGATCTTGGAAGCTAAGCAGGGCCAGGCCTGGTTAGTACTTGGATGGGAGACCACCTGGCAATACCAGCTGCTGTAGGCCTTTTTTTTTATCTCTCTTGTTCCGGCTTCCTTCAATGCTGGTTTTGAGATGTATAAGTGATGTAGGTCAATAGGAAACCAATACCTACAACCACTCCACCTTGAACAAGCACAATCTCGTCTGATCTTGAAAGATAAGCAGCGCCGGGCCTAGTTAGTACTTGAATGGGAGACCACCTGGGAATACCAGGTGCTGTAGGCTTTTTTTTTCCCTCTCTTGTTCCGGCTTCCTTCAATGCTTATTTTGAGATGTATAAGAGATGTAGGTCAATAGGAAACCAATACCTACAACCACTCCACCTTAACCAAGCACAATCTCGTCTGATCTTGAAAGATAAGCAGCACCGGGCCTAGTTAGTACTTGAATGGGAGACCACCTGGGCATACCAGGTGCTGTAGGCCTTTTTTTCTTCTCTCTTGTTCCGGCTTCCTTCAATGCTGTTTTCTAGATGTATAAGAGATATAGGTCAATAGGAAAACAATACCTACAGCCACACCACCCTGAACAAGCCCAATCTTGTCTGATCTTGGAAGCTAAGCAGGGACGGGCCTGGTTAGTACTTGGATGGGAGACCACCTGGGAATACCAGGGGCTGTAGGCCTTTTTTTCTTGTCTCTTGTTCCGGCTTCCTTCAATGCTGGTTTCTAGTTGTATAAGAGATGTAGGTCAGTAGGAAAACAATACCTACAGCCACACCACCCTGAACAAGCCCAATCTCATCTGATCTTGGAAGCTAAGCAGGGACGGGCCTGGTTAGTACTTGGATGGGAGACCACCTGGGAATACCAGGTGCTGTAGGCCTTTTTTTTTTCTCTCTTGTTCCGGCTTCCTTCAATGCTGGTTTTGAGATAATAAGAGATGTAGGTCAATAGGAAACCAAAACCTACAGCTACACATCTCTAAACAAGCCCAATCTTGTCTGATCTTGAAAGCTAAGCAGGGCCAGGCCTGGTTAGTACTTGGATGGGAGACCACCTGGGAATACCAGGTGCTGTAGGCCCTTTTTTTTTTCTCTCTTGTTCCGACTTTCTTTAATGCTGGTTTTGAGATGTATAAGAGATGTAGGTCAATAGAAAACCGTTACATACAGCCACACCACCCTGAACAAGCCCAATCTCATCTGATCTTGGAAGCTAAGCAGGGCTGGGCCTGGTTAGTACTTGGATGGGAGACCACCTGGAAATATCAGGTGCTGTAGGCTTTTTTTTTTCTCTCTTGTTCCGGCCTCCTTCAATGCTGGTTTTGATATGTATAAGAGATGTAGGTCAATACGAAACCGATACCTACAGCCACACCACCCTGAACAAGCCCAATCTCGTCTGATCTTGAAAGCTAAGCAGTTCCGGGCCTGGTTAGTACTTTTTTTTTCTCTCTTGTTCTGGCTTCCTTCAATGCTGGTTTTAAAATGTATAAGTGATGTAGGTCATTAGGAAACCAATACCTACAGCCACACCACCCTGGACAAGCCCAATCTCGTCTGATCTTGGAAGCTAAGCAGAGCCGGGCCTGGTTAGTACTTGGATGGGAGACCACCTGGGAATACCAGGTGCTGTAGGCCTTTTTTTCTTCTCTCTTGTTCCGGCTTCCTTCAATGCTGGTTTCTAGATGTATAAGAGTTGTAGGTCAATAGGAAAACAATACCTACAGCCACACCACCCTGAACAAGCCCAATCTCATCTGATCTTCAAAGCTAAGCAGGGCCGGGCCTGGTTAGTACTTGGATGGGAGAC
>NW_027445912.1:95000-100000 GCF_038048845.1 Mixophyes fleayi
ATGGGAGACCACCTGGAAATACCAGGTGCTATAGGCTTTTTTTTTTCTCTCTTGTTCCGGCTTCCTTCAATGCTTGTTTTTAGATGTATAAGAGATGTAGGTCAATTGGAAAACAATACCTACAGCCACACCACCCTGAACAAGCCCAATCTCGTCTGATCTTGGAAGCTAAGCAGGGCCAGGCCTGGTTAGTACTTGGATGGGAGACCACCTGCGAATACCAGGTGCTGTAGGCTTTTTTTTTTTCTCTCTTGTTCCAGCCGCCTTCAATGCTGGTTTTGAGATGTATAAGAGATGTAGGTCAATAGGAAAACAATACCTACAGCCACACCACCCTGAACAAGCCCAATCTCATCTGATCTTGGAAGCTAAGCAGGGCCGGGCCTGGTTAGTACTTGGATGGGAGACCACCTGCAAATACCAGGTGCTGTAGGCCTTTTTTTTTCTCTCTTGTTCCTGCTTCCTTCAATGCTGGTTTTTAGATGTATAAGAGATGTAGCTCATTAGGAATCCAATACCTACAGCCACACCACCCTGAACAAGCCCAATCTCATCTGATCTTGGAAGCTAAGCAGGGCCAGGCCTGGTTAGTACTTGGATGGGAGACCACCTGAGAATACCAGGTGCTGTAGGCTTTTTTTTTTTCTCTCTTGTTCCGGCTTCCTTCAATGCTGGTTTTGAGATGTATAAGAGATGTAGGTCAATAAGAAACCAATTCCTACAGCCACACCACCCTGAACAAGCCCAATCTTGTCTGATTTTGGAAGCTAAGCAGGGCCAGGCCTAGTTAGTACTTGGATGCGAGACCACCAGGGAATACCAGGTGCTGTAGGCCTTTTTTTTTTCTGTCTTGTTCCGGTTTCCTTCAATGCTGGTTTTGAGATGTATAAGAGATGTAGGTCAATAGGAAAACAATACCTACAGCCACACCACCCTGAACAAGCCCAATCTCGTCTAATCTTGGAAGCTAAGAAGGGCTGGGCCTGGTTAGTACTTGGATGGGAGACCACCTGCAAATACCAGGTGCTGTAGGCCTTTTTTTTCTCTCTTGTTCATGCTTCCTTCAATGCTGGTTTTCAGATGTATAAGAGATGTAGCTCATTAGGAATCCAATACCTACAGCCACACCACCCTAAAAAAAGCACAATCTCGTCTGATCTTGGAAGTTAAGCAGGGCCAGACCTGGTTAGTACTTGGATGGGAGACCACATGGCAATACCAGGTGCTGTATGCCATTTCTTTTTCTTTCTTGTTCCAGCTTCCTTCAATGCTGATTTTCAGATGTATAAGAGATGTAGATCATTAGGAAACCAATATCTACAGCCAATCCACCTTGAACAAGCACAATCTCGTCTGATCTTGGAAGCTAAGCAGGGCTGGGCCTGGTTAGTACTTGGATGGGAGACCACCTGCAAATACCAGGTGCTGTAGAGCTTCTTTTTTTTCTCTCTTGTTCCGGCTTCCTTCAATGCTGGTTTTCAGATGTATAAGATATGTAGATCATTAGGAAACCAATACCTACAGCCACACCACACTAAAAAAAGCGCAATCTCATCTGATCTTGGAAGCTAAACAGGGTCAGACCTGGTTAGTACTTGGATGGGAGACCACCTGGTAATACCAGGTGCTGTAGGCCTTTTTTTGTTCTCTCTTGTTCCGGCTTCCTTCAATGCTTGTTTTTAGATGTATAAGAGATGTAGGTCAATAGGAAACCAATACCTACAGCCACACATCTCTGAACAAGCCCAATCTCGTTTGACCTTGGAAGCTAAGCAGGGCCATACCTGGTTAGTACTTTGATGGGTGACCACCTGGGAATACCAGGTGCTGTAGGTCTTTTTTTTTTCTCTCTTGTTCCGGCTTCCTTCAATTCTGGTTTTGAGATGTATAAGAGATGTAGGTCAATAAGAAACCAATACCTACAGCCACTCCACCCTGAACAAGCCTAATCTCGTCTGATCTTGGAAGCTAAGCAGGGCCAGGCCTGGTTAGTCCTTGGATGGGAGACCACCTGGGAATACCAGCTGCTGTAGGCCTTTTTTTTTATCTCTCTTGTTCCGGCTTCCTTCAATGCTGGTTTTGAGATGTATAAGATATGTAGGTCAATAGGAAACCAAAACCTACAGCCACACCACCTTGAACAAGCCCAATCTCGTCTGATCTTGGAAGCTAAGCAGGGCCAGGCCTGGTTAGTACTTGGATGGGAGAACACCTGGAAATACCAGGTGCTATAGGCTTTTTTTTTTCTCTCTTGTTCCGGCTTCCTTCAATGCTTGTTTTTAGATGTATAAGAGATGTAGGTCAATTGGAAAACAATACCTACAGCCACACCACCCTGAACAAGCCCAATCTCGTCTGATCTTGGAAGCTAAGCAGGGCCAGGCCTGGTTAGTACTTGGATGGGAGACCACCTGCAAATACCAGGTGCTGTAGGCTTTTTTTTTTTCTCTCTTGTTCCAGCCGCCTTCAATGCTGGTTTTGAGATGTATAAGAGATGTAGGTCAATAGGAAACCAATACCTACAGCCACACCACTTGAGCACTCACAATCTCGTCTGATCTTGGAAGCTAAGCAGAGCCGGGCCTGGTTAGTACTTGGATGGGAGACCACCTGGGAATACCAGGTGCTGTATACCTTTTTTTTTTCTGGCTTCCTTCAATGCTGGTTTTGAGATGTATAAGGGATGTAGGTTATCAAAAAGCCAGTATCTACAGACACTCCACCTTAAACAAGCACCATCTAGCCTGATCTTGGAAGCTAAGCAAGGCCAGGCACGGTTAGTACTTGGATGGGAGACCACCTGGAAATACCAGGTGATGTAGGCCTTTTTTTTTTCTCTCTTGTTTCAGCTTCCTTCAATGCTGGTTTTGAGATTATAAGAGATGTAGGTCAATAAGAAACCAATACCTACAGCCACACCATGCCGAACAAGCCCAATCTCGTCTGATCTTGGAAGCTAAGCAGGGCCAGACCTGCTTAGTACTTGGATGGGAGACCACCTTGGAATACCAGGTGTTGTAGGCCTTTTTTATTCTCTCTTGTTCCGGCTTCCTTCAATGCTGGTTTTGAGATGTATAAGGGATGTAGGTCATTAGGAAAACAATATCTACAGCCACTCCAACCTGAACAAGCAGAATCTCATCTGATCTTGGAAGCTAAGCAGGACTGGGCCTGGTTAGTACTTGGATGGGAGACCACCTGAGAATACCAGGTGCTGTAGGCTTTTTTTTTCTCTCTTGCTCCGGCTTCCTTCAATGCTGGTTTTGAGATGTATAAGAGATGTAGGTCATCAGAATACCAATACCTACAGCCACACCACCCTGAGCAAGCCCAATCTCATCTTATCTTGGAAGCTAAGCAGGGCCAGGCCTGGTTGGTACTTAGATGGGAGACCACCTGGGAATACCAGGTGCTGTAGGCTTTTTTTTTTCTCTCTTGTTCCGGCTTCCTTCAATGCTGGTTTTGAGATGTATAAGAGATGTAGGTCATTATGAAACCAATATCTACAGCCACTCTACCCTGAACAAGCACAATCTCGTTTGATCTTGGAAACTAAGCAGGGACGGGCCTGGTTAGTACTTGGATGGGAGACCACCTGGGAATACCAGGTGCTGTAGGCTTTTTTTTTTCTCTCTTGTTCCGGCTTCCTTCAATGCTGGTTTTGAGATGTATAAGAGATGTAGGTCAATAACAAACAAATAACTACAGCCACACTAACCTGAACAAGCCCAATCTCGTCTGATCTTGGAAGCTTAGCAGGGCCGGGCCTGGTTAGTACTTGGATGGGAGACCACCTGGGAATACCAGGTGCTGTAGGCCATTTTTTTTATCTCTCTTGTTCCGGCTTCCTTTAATGCTGGTTTTGAGATGTATAAGAGATGTAGGTCACCAGAATACCAATACCTACAGCCACACCACCCTGAACAAGCCCAATCTCGTCTGATCTTGGAAGCTAAGCAGGGTCGGGCCTAGTTAGTACTTGAATGGGAGACCACCTGATAATACCAGGTGCTGTAGACCTTTTTTTCTTCTCTCTTGTTTCGGCTTCCTTCAATGCTGGTTTTTAGATGTATAAGAGATGTAGGTCATTATGAGACCAATATCTACAGCCACTCTACCCTGAACAAGCACAATCTCGTCTGATCTTGGACGCTAAGCAGGGCCAGGCCTGGTTAGTACTTTTTTTTTCTCTCTTGTTCTGGCTTCCTTCAATGCTGGTTTTGAGATGTATAAGAGATGTAGGTCAATAGGAAACCAATACCTACATCCACACCACCCTGAACAAGCCCAATCTCTTCTGATCTTGAAAGCTAAGCAGGTCCGGGCCTGGTTAGTACTTTTTTTTTCTCTCTTGTTCTGGCTTCCTTCAATGCTGGTTTTCAGATGTATAAGAGATGTAGGTCAATAGGAAACCAATACCTACAGCCACACCACCCTGAACAAGCCCAATCTCATCTGATCTTGGAAGCTAAGCAGGGCCAGGCCTGGTTAGTGTTTGGATGGGAGACCACCTGGGAATACCAGGTGCTGTAGGCCTTTTTTTTTTTCTCTCTTGTTCCGACTTCCTTCAATGCTGGTTTTGAGATGTATAAGAGATGTAGGTCAATAGGAAACCAATACCTACAGCCACACCACCCTGAACAAGCCCAATCTCATCTGATATTGGAAGCTAAGCAGGGCCAGGCCTGGTTAGTACTTGGATTGGGGAATACCAGGTGCTGTAGGCCTTTTTTTTTTTCTCTTGTTTTGGCTTCCTTCAATGCTGGTTTTGAGATGTATAAGAGATGTAGGTCAATAGGAAACCAATACCTACAGCCACACCACCCTGAACAAGCCCAATCTCATCTGATCTTGGAAGCTAAGCAGGGCCGGGCCTGGTTCGTACTTGAATGGGAGACCACCTGGCAATACCAGCTGATGTAGGCCTTTTTTTTTTATCTCTCTTGTTCCGGTTTCCTTCAATGCTGGTTTTGAAATGTATAAGAGATGTAGGTCAAAAG
>NW_027445912.1:117500-122500 GCF_038048845.1 Mixophyes fleayi
CTTTTTTTTTTCTCTCTTGTTCCGGCCTCCTTCAATGCTGGTTTTGAGATGTATAAGAGATGTAGGTCAATAGGAAACCAATGCCTACAGCCACACCACCCTGAACAAGCCCAATCTCATCTGATCTTGGAAGCTAAGCAGAGCCGGGCCTGGTTAGTACTTGGATGGGAGACCACCTGGGAATACCAGGTGCTGTAGGCCTTTTTTTCTTCTCTCTTGTTCCGGCTTCCTTCAATGCTGGTTTCTAGATGTATAAGAGATGTAGGTCAATAGGAAAACAATACCTACAGCCACACCACCCTGAACAAGCCCAATCTCATCTGATCTTGGAAGCTAAGCAGGGCCGGGCCTGGTTAGTACTTGGGTGGGAGACCACCTGGGAATACCAGGTGCTGTAGGCCTTTTTTTTCTCTCTTGTTCCGGCTTCCTTCAATGCTGGTTTTGAGATTATAAGAGATGTAGGTCAATACAAAACCAATACCTACAGCTACACATCTCTGAACAAGCCCAATCTCGTTTGATCTTGGAAGCTAAGCAGGGCCGGACCTGGTTTGTAATTTGATGGGAGACCACCTGGGAATACTAGGTGCTGTAGGCCTTTTTTTTTTCTCTCTTGTTCCGGCTTCCTTCAATGCTGGTTTTGAGATGTATAAGAGATGTAGGTCATTATGAAACCAATACCTACAGCCACACCACCCTGAACAAGCCCAATCTCGTCTGATCTTGGAAGCTAAGCAGGGCCGGGCCTGGTTAGTACTTGGATGGGAGACCACCTGGCAATACCAGCTGCTGTAGGCCTTTTTTTTTAATCTCTCTTGTTCCGGCTTCCTTCAATGCTGGTTTTGAGATGTATAAGAGATGTAGGTCAATAGCAAGCCAATACCTACAACCACTCCACCTTGAACAAGCCCAATCTCGTCTGATCTTGGAAGCTAAGCAGAGCCCGGCCTGGTTAGTACTTGGATGGGAGACCACCTGGGAATACCAGGTGCTGTAGTCCTTTTTTTTTTCTCTCTTGTTCTGGCTTCCTTCAATGCTGGTGTTGAGATGTATAAGAGATGTAGGTCAATAGGAAACTAATACGTACAGCCACTCCACCTTGAACAAGCACAATCTCGTCTGATCTTGAAAGATAAACCGCGCCAGGCCTAGTTAGTACATGGATGGGAGACCACCTGGGAATACCAGGTGCTGTAGGCCTTTTTTTCTTCTCTCTTGTTCCGGCTTCCTTCAATGCTGGTTTCTAGATGTATAAGAGATGTAGGTCAATAGGAAAACAATACCTACAGCCACACCACCCTGAACAAGCCCAATCTCATCTGATCTTGGAAGCTAAGCAGGGCTGGGACTGGTTAGTACTTGGGTGGGAGACCACCTGGGAATACCAGGTGCTGTAGGCCTTTTTTTTTATCTCTCTTGTTCCGGCTTCCTTCAATGCTGGTTTTGAGATGTATAAGAGATGTAGGTCAGCAGGAAACCAATACCTACAACCACTCCACCTTGAACAAGCACAATCTCGTCTGATCTTGAAAGCTAAGCAGGTCCGGGCCTGGTTAGTACTTTTTTTTTTCTCTCTTGTTCTGGCTTCCTTCAATGCTGGTTTTAAAATGTATAAGTGATGTAGGTCATTGGAAAGCCAATACCTACAGCCACACCACCCTAGACAAGCCCAATCTCGTCTGATATTGGAAGCTAAGCAGGGCCGGGCCTGGTTAGTACTTGGATGGGAGACCACCTGGGAATACCAGGTGCTGTAGGCCTTTTTTTTTTTTCTCTCTTGTTCCGGCTTCCTTCCTTGCTTGTTTTTAGATGTATAAGAGATGTAGGTCAAGACAAAACCAATACCTACAGCTACACATCTCTGAACAAGCCCAATCTCGTTTGATCTTGGAAGCTAAGCAGGGCCGGACCTGGTTTGTACTTTGATGGGAGACCACCTGGGAATACTAGGTGCTGTAGGCCTTTTTTTTTTCTCTCTTGTTCCGGCTTCCTTCAATGCTGGTTTTGAGATGTATAAGAGATGTAGGTCAATAGGAAACCAATACCTACAGCCAAACCACCCTGAACAAGCCCAATCTCGTCTGATCTTGAAAGCTAAGCGGGGCCGGGCCTGGTTAGTACTTGGATGGGAGACCACCTGGCAATACCAGCTGCTGTAGGCCTTTTTTTTATCTCTCTTGTTCCGGCTTCCTTCAATGCTGGTTTTGAGATGTATAAGAGATGTAGGTCAATAGGAAGCCAATACCTACAACCACTCCACCTTGAACAAGCACAATCTCGTCTGATCTTGAAAGATAAGCAGCGCCGGGCCTAGTTAGTACTTGAATGGGAGACCACCTGGAATACCAGGTGTTGTAGGCCTTTTTTTTCCCTCTCTTGTTCCGGCTTCCTTCAATGCTTATTTTGAGATGTATAAGTGATGTAGGTCATTAGGAAACCAATACCTACAGCCACACCACCCTGATCAAGCCCAATCTCGTCTGATCTTGGAAGCTAAGCAGGGCCAGGCCTGGTTAGTACTTGGATGAGAGACCACCTGGGAATACCAGGTGCTGTAGGCCTTTTTTTTTCTCTCTTGTTCCGGCTTCCTTCAATGCTTGTTTTTAGATGTATAAGAGATGTAGGTCAATAGGAAACCAATACCTACAGCCACACCACCCTGAACAAGCCCAATCTCGTCTGATCTTGGAAGCTAAGCAGAGCCGGGCCTGGTTAGTACTTGGATGGGAGACCACCTGGGAATACCAGGTGCTGTAGGCCTTTTTTTCTTCTCTCTTGTTCCGGCTTCCTTCAATGCTGGTTTCTAGATGTATAAGAGATGTAGGTCAATAAGAAAACAATACCTACAGCCACACCACCCTGAACAAGCTCTATCTCATCTGATCTTGGAAGCTAAGCAGGGCCGGGCCTGGTTAGTACTTGGGTGGGAGACCACCTGGGAATACCAGGTGCTGTAGGCCTTTTTTTTTTCTCTTGTTCCGGCTTCCTTCAATGCTGGTTTTGAGATTATAAGAGATGTAGGTCAATATAAAACCAATAGCTACAGCTACACATCTCTGAACAAGCCCAATCTCGTTTGATCTTGGAAGCTAAGCAGGGCCAGACCTGGTTAGTACTTTGATGGGAGACCACCTGGGAATACTAGGTGCTGTAGGCCTTTTTTTTTTCTCTCTTGTTCCGGCTTCCTTCAATGCTGGTTTTGAGATGTATAAGAGATGTAGGTCAATAGGAAAACCAATACCTACAGCCACACCACACCCTGAACAAGCCCAATCTCGTCTGATCTTGGAAGCTAAGCAGGGCCGGGCCTGGTTAGTACTTGGATGGGAGACCACCTGGCAATACCAGGTGTTGTAGGCCTTTTTTTTCCCTCTCTTGTTCCGGCTTCCTTCAATGCTTATTTTGAGATGTATAAGTGATGTAGGTCATTAGGAAACCAATACCTACAGCCACACCACCCTGAACAAGCCCAATCTCGTCTGATCTTGGAAGCTAAGCAGGGCTAGGCCTGGTTAGTACTTGGATGGGAGACCACCTGGGAATATCAGGTGCTATAGGCTTTTTTTTTTCTCTCTTGTTCCGGCTTCCTTCAATGCTTGTTTTTAGATGTATAAGAGATGTATGTCAATAGGAAACCAATACCTACAGCCACACCACCCTGAACAAGCCCAATCTCGTCTGATCTTGGAAGCTAAGCAGGGGGGCCTGGTTAGTATTTGGATGGGAGACCACCTGGGAATACCAGGTGCTGTAGGCCTTTTTTTTTTCTCTCTTGTTCTGGCTTCCTTCAATGCTGGTTTTGAGATGTATAAGAGATGTAGATCAATAGGAAACTAATACCTACAGCCACTCCACCTTGAACAAGCACAATCTCGTCTGATCTTGAAAAATAAGCCGCGCCAGGCCTAGTTAGTACATGGATGGGGAGACCACCTGGGAATATCAGGTGCTGTAGGCCTTTTTTTTTCTCTTTTGATCCGGCTTCCTTCAATGCTGGTTTTCAGATGTATAAGTGATGTAGGTCATTAGGAAACCAAATCCTACAGCCACAACACCCTGAACAAGCCCAATATCGTCTGATCTTGGAAGCTAAGCAGAGCCGGGCCTGGTTAGTACTTGGATGCGAGACCACCTGGGAATACCAGGTGCTGTAGGCATTTTTTTTTTTCTATCTTGTTCCGACTTCCTTCAATGCTGGTTTTGAGATGTATAGGAGATGTAGGTCAATAGGGAACCAATACCTACAGCCACACCACCCTGAACAAGCCCAATCTCATCTGATCTTGAAAGCTAAGCAGGTCCAGGCCTGGTTAGTACTTTTTTTTTTCTCTCTTGTTCTGGCTTCCTTCAATGCTGGTTTTGAGATGTATAAGTGATGTAGGTCATTAGGAAACCAATACCTACAGCCACACCACCCTGAACAAGCCCAATCTCGTCTGATCTTGGAAGCTAAGCAGTGACGGGCCTGGTTAGTACTTGGATGGGAGACCACCTGGGAATACCAGGTGCTGTAAGCCTTTTTTTTTTCTCTCTTGTTCCGGCTTCCTTCAATGCTGGTTTTTAGATGTATAAGAGATGTAGGTCAATAGGAAAACAATACCTACAGCCACACCACCCTGAACAAGCCCGATCTCGTCTGATCTTGGAAGCTAAGCAGAGCCAGGCCTGGTTAGTACTTGGATGCAAGACCACCTGGGAATACCAGGTGCTGTAGGCCCTTTTTTTTTCTCTCTTGTTCCGACTTTCTTCAATGCTGGTTTTGAGATCTATAAGAGATGTAGGTCAATAGGAAACCAATACCTACAGCCACACCACCCTGAACAAGCCCAATTTCGTCTGATTTTGGAAGCTAAGCAGGGCTGGGCCTGGTTAGTACTTGGATGGGAGACCACCTGGAAATACCAGGTGCTGTAGGCCTTTTTTTTTTCTCTCTTGTTCTGGCTTCCTTCAATGCTGGTGTTGAGATGTATAAGAGATGTAGGTCAATAGGAAACTAATAC
>NW_027445912.1:125000-135000 GCF_038048845.1 Mixophyes fleayi
ACCTACAGCCACACCACCCTGAACAAGCCCAATCTCGTCTGATCTTGGAAGCTAAGCGGGGCTGGGCCTGGATAGTACTTGGAACGTAGACCACCTGGAAATAGCAGGTGCTGTAGGCTTTTTTTTTTCTCTCTTGTTCCGGCCTCCTTCAATGCTGGTTTTGAGATGTATAAGAGATGTAGGTCAATAGGAAGCCATTGCCTACAGCCACACCACCCTGAACAAGCCCAATCTCATCTGATCTTGGAAGCTAAGCAGAGCCGGGCCTGGTTAGTACTTGGATGGGAGACCACCTGGGAATACCAGGTGCTGTAGGCCTTTTTTTCTTCTCTCTTGTTCCGGCTTCCTTCAATGCTGGTTTCTAGATGTATAAGAGATGTAGGTCAATAGGAAAACAATACCTACAGCCACACCACCCTGAACAAGCCCAATCTCATCTGATCTTGGAAGCTAAGCAGGGCCGGGCCTGGTTAGTACTTGGGTGGGAGACCACCTGGGAATACCAGGTGCTGTAGGCCTTTTTTTTTCTCTCTTGTTCCGGCTTCCTTCAATGCTGGTTTTGAGATTATAAGAGATGTAGGTCAATACAAAACCAATACCTACAGCTACACATCTCTGAACAAGCCCAATCTCGTTTGATCTTGGAAGCTAAGCAGGGCCGGACCTGGTTTGTAATTTGATGGGAGACCACCTGGGAATACTAGGTGCTGTAGGCCTTTTTTTTTTCTCTCTTGTTCCGGCTTCCTTCAATGCTGGTTTTGAGATGTATAAGAGATGTAGGTCATTAGGAAACCAATACCTACAGCCACACCACCCTGAACAAGCCCAATCTCGTCTGATCTTGGAAGCTAAGCAGGGCCGGGCCTGGTTAGTACTTGGATGGGAGACCACCTGGCAATACCAGCTGCTGTAGGCCTTTTTTTTTAATCTCTCTTGTTCCGGCTTCCTTCAATGCTGGTTTTGAGATGTATAAGAGATGTAGGTCAATAGCAAGCCAATACCTACAACCACTCCACCTTGAACAAGCCCAATCTCGTCTGATCTTGGAAGCTAAGCAGAGCCCGGCCTGGTTAGTACTTGGATGGGAGACCACCTGGGAATACCAGGTGCTGTAGTCCTTTTTTTTTTCTCTCTTGTTCTGGCTTCCTTCAATGCTGGTGTTGAGATGTATAAGAGATGTAGGTCAATAGGAAACTAATACGTACAGCCACTCCACCTTGAACAAGCACAATCTCGTCTGATCTTGAAAGATAAGCCGCGCCAGGCCTAGTTAGTACATGGATGGGAGACCACCTGGGAATACCAGGTGCTGTAGGCCTTTTTTTCTTCTCTCTTGTTCCGGCTTCCTTCAATGCTGGTTTCTAGATGTATAAGAGATGTAGGTCAATAGGAAAACAATACCTACAGCCACACCACCCTGAACAAGCCCAATCTCATCTGATCTTGGAAGCTAAGCAGGGCCAGGACTGGTTAGTACTTGGGTGGGAGACCACCTGGGAATACCAGGTGCTGTAGGCCTTTTTTTTTATCTCTCTTGTTCCGGCTTCCTTCAATGCTGGTTTTGAGATGTATAAGAGATGTAGGTCAGCAGGAAACCAATACCTACAACCACTCCACCTTGAACAAGCACAATCTCGTCTGATCTTGAAAGCTAAGCAGGTCCGGGCCTGGTTAGTACTTTTTTTTTTCTCTCTTGTTCTGGCTTCCTTCAATGCTGGTTTTAAAATGTATAAGTGATGTAGGTCATTAGAAAGCCAATACCTACAGCCACACCACCCTAGACAAGCCCAATCTCGTCTGATATTGGAAGCTAAGCAGGGCCGGGCCTGGTTAGTACTTGGATGGGAGACCACCTGGGAATACCAGGTGCTGTAGGCCTTTTTTTTTTTTCTCTCTTGTTCCGGCTTCCTTCCTTGCTTGTTTTTAGATGTATAAGAGATGTAGGTCAAGACAAAACCAATACCTACAGCTACACATCTCTGAACAAGCCCAATCTCGTTTGATCTTGGAAGCTAAGCAGGGCCGGACCTGGTTTGTACTTTGATGGGAGACCACCTGGGAATACTAGGTGCTGTAGGCCTTTTTTTTTTCTCTCTTGTTCCGGCTTCCTTCAATGCTGGTTTTGAGATGTATAAGAGATGTAGGTCAATAGGAAACCAATACCTACAGCCAAACCACCCTGAACAAGCCCAATCTCGTCTGATCTTGGAAGCTAAGCGGGGCCGGGCCTGGTTAGTACTTGGATGGGAGACCACCTGGCAATACCAGCTGCTGTAGGCCTTTTTTTTATCTCTCTTGTTCCGGCTTCCTTCAATGCTGGTTTTGAGATGTATAAGAGATGTAGGTCAATAGAAAGCCAATACCTACAACCACTCCACCTTGAACAAGCACAATCTCGTCTGATCTTGAAAGATAAGCAGCGCCGGGCCTAGTTAGTACTTGAATGGGAGACCACCTGGGAATACCAGGTGTTGTAGGCCTTTTTTTTCCCTCTCTTGTTCCGGCTTCCTTCAATGCTTATTTTGAGATGTATAAGTGATGTAGGTCATTAGGAAACCAATACCTACAGCCACACCACCCTGATCAAGCCCAATCTCGTCTGATCTTGGAAGCTAAGCAGGGCCAGGCCTGGTTAGTACTTGGATGAGAGACCACCTGGGAATACCAGGTGCTGTAGGCCTTTTTTTTTCTCTCTTGTTCCGGCTTCCTTCAATGCTTGTTTTTAGATGTATAAGAGATGTAGGTCAATAGGAAACCAATACCTACAGCCACACCACCCTGAACAAGCCCAATCTCGTCTGATCTTGGAAGCTAAGCAGAGCCGGGCCTGGTTAGTACTTGGATGGGAGACCACCTGGGAATACCAGGTGCTGTAGGCCTTTTTTTCTTCTCTCTTGTTCCGGCTTCCTTCAATGCTGGTTTCTAGATGTATAAGAGATGTAGGTCAATAAGAAAACAATACCTACAGCCACACCACCCTGAACAAGCCCAATCTCATCTGATCTTGGAAGCTAAGCAGGGCCGGGCCTGGTTAGTACTTGGGTGGGAGACCACCTGGGAATACCAGGTGCTGTAGGCCTTTTTTTTTTTCTCTTGTTCCGGCTTCCTTCAATGCTGGTTTTGAGATTATAAGAGATGTAGGTCAATATAAAACCAATAGCTACAGCTACACATCTCTGAACAAGCCCAATCTCGTTTGATCTTGGAAGCTAAGCAGGGCCGGACCTGGTTAGTACTTTGATGGGAGACCACCTGGGAATACTAGGTGCTGTAGGCCTTTTTTTTTTCTCTCTTGTTCCGGCTTCCTTCAATGCTGGTTTTGAGATGTATAAGAGATGTAGGTCAATAGGAAACCAATACCTACAGCCACACCACCCTGAACAAGCCCAATCTCGTCTGATCTTGGAAGCTAAGCAGGGCCAGGCCTGGTTAGTACTTGGATGGGAGACCACCTGGCAATACCAGGTGTTGTAGGCCTTTTTTTTCCCTCTCTTGTTCCGGCTTCCTTCAATGCTTATTTTGAGATGTATAAGTGATGTAGGTCATTAGGAAACCAATACCTACAGCCACACCACCCTGAACAAGCCCAATCTCGTCTGATCTTGGAAGCTAAGCAGGGCTAGGCGTGGTTAGTACTTGGATGGGAGACCACCTGGGAATATCAGGTGCTATAGGCTTTTTTTTTTCTCTCTTGTTCCGGCTTCCTTCAATGCTTGTTTTTAGATGTATAAGAGATGTATGTCAATAGGAAACCAATACCTACAGCCACACCACCCTGAACAAGCCCAATCTCGTCTGATCTTGGAAGCTAAGCAGGGCTGGGCCTGGTTAGTATTTGGATGGGAGACCACCTGGAAATACCAGGTGCTGTAGGCTTTTTTTTTCTCTCTTGTTCCGGCCTCCTTCAATGCTGGTTTTGAGATGTATAAGAGATGTAGGTCAATAGGAAACCCATACCTACAGCCACACCACCCTGAATAAGCCCAATCTCATCTGATCTTGAAAGCTAAGCAGAGCCAGGCCTGGTTAGTACTTGGATGGGAGACCACCTGGGAATACCAGGTGCTGTAGGCCTTTTTTTCTTCTCTCTTGTTCCGGCTTCCTTCAATGCTGGTTTCTAGATGTATAAGAGATGTAGGTCAATATGAAAACAATACCTACAGCCACACCACCCTGAACAAGCCCAATCTCATCTGATCTTGGAAGCTAAGCAGGGCCAGACCTGGTTAGTACTTGGATGGGAGACCACCTGGGAATATCAGGTGCTGTAGGCCTTTTTTTTTCTCTTTTGATCCGGCTTCCTTCAATGCTGGTTTTCAGATGTATAAGTGATGTAGGTCATTAGGAAACCAAATCCTACAGCCACAACACCCTGAACAAGCCCAATATCGTCTGATCTTGGAAGCTAAGCAGAGCCGGGCCTGGTTAGTACTTGGATGCGAGACCACCTGGGAATACCAGGTGCTGTAGGCATTTTTTTTTTCTATCTTGTTCCGACTTCCTTCAATGCTGGTTTTGAGATGTATAAGAGATGTAGGTCAATAGGGAACCAATACCTACAGCCACACCACCCTGAACAAGCCCAATCTCATCTGATCTTGAAAGCTAAGCAGGTCCGGGCCTGGTTAGTACTTTTTTTTTTCTCTCTTGTTCTGGCTTCCTTCAATGCTGGTTTTGAGATGTATAAGTGATGTAGGTCATTAGGAAACCAATACCTACAGCCACACCACCCTGAACAAGCCCAATCTCGTCTGATCTTGGAAGCTAAGCAGTGACGGGCCTGGTTAGTACTTGGATGGGAGACCACCTGAGAATACCAGGTGCTGTAGGCCTTTTTTTTTTCTCTCTTGTTCCGGCTTCCTTCAATGCTGGTTTTTAGATGTATAAGAGATGTAGGTCAATAGGAAAACAATACCTACAGCCACACCACCCTGAACAAGCCCAATCTCGTCTGATCTTGGAAGCTAAGCAGAGCCAGGCCTGGTTAGTACTTGGATGCAAGACCACCTGGGAATACCAGGTGCTGTAGGCCCTTTTTTTTTCTCTCTTGTTCCGACTTTCTTCAATGCTGGTTTTGAGATCTATAAGAGATGTAGGTCAATAGGAAACCAATACCTACAGCCACACCACCCTGAACAAGCCCAATTTCGTCTGATCTTGGAAGCTAAGCAGGGCTGGGCCTGGTTAGTGCTTGCATGGGAGACCACCTGGAAATACCAGGTGCAGTAGGCTTTTTTTTTTCTCTCTTGTTCCGGCATCCTGCAATGCTGGTTTTGAGATGTATAAGAGATATAGGTCAATAGGAAACCAATGCCTACAGCCACACCACCCTGAACAAGCCCAATCTCATCTGATCTTGAAAGCTAAGCAGGTCCGGGCCTGGTTAGTACTTTTTTTTTTCTCTCTTGTTCTGGCTTCCTTCAATGCTGGTTTTAAAATGTATAAGTGATGTAGGTCATTAGAAAACAAATACCTACAGCCACACCACCCTGGACAAGCCCAATCTCATCTGATCTTGGAAGCTAAGCAGGGCCAGGCCTAGTTAGTACATGGATGGGAGACCACCTGGGAATATCAGGTGCTGTAGGCCTTTTTTTTTCTCTTTTGATCCGGCTTCCTTCAATGCTGGTTTTCAGATGTATAAGTGATGTAGGTCATTAGGAAACCAAATCCTACAGCCACAACACCCTGAACAAGCCCAATCTCGTCTGATCTTGGAAGCTAAGCAGAGCCGGGCCTGGTTAGTACTTGGATGTGAGACCACCTGGGAATACCAGGTGCTGTAGGCATTTTTTTTTTTCTCTCTTTTCCGGCTTCCTTCAATGCTGGTTTTGAGATGTATAAGAGATATAGGTCAATAGGAAACCAATGCCTACAGCCACACCACCCTGAACAAGCCCAATCTCGTCTGATCTTGAAAGCTAAGCAGGTCCGGGCCTGGTTAGTACTTTTTTTCTCTCTTGTTCTGGCTTCCTTCAATGCTGGTTTTAAAATGTATAAGTGATGTAGGTCATTAGAAAACAAATACCTACAGCCACACCACCCTGGACAAGCCCAATCTCATCTGATCTTGGAAGCTAAGCAGGGCCTGGCCTGGTTAGTACTTGGATGGGAGACCACCTGGGAATACCAGGTGCTGTAGGCCTTTTTTTCTTCTCTCTTGTTCCGGCTTCCTTCAATGCTGGTTTCTAGATGTATAAGAGATGTAGGTCAATATGAAAACAATACCTACAGCCACACCACCCTGAACAAGCCCAATCTCATCTGATCTTGGAAGCTAAGCAGGGCCGGGCCTGGTTAGTACTTGGATGGGAGACCACCTGGGAATACTAGGTGCTGTAGGCATTTTTTTTTTCTCTCTTGTTCTGGCTTCCTTCAATGCTGGTGTTGAGATGTATAAGAGATGTAGGTCAATAGGAAACTAATACCTACAGCCACTCCACCTTGAACAAGCACAATCTCATCTGATCTTGAAAGATAAGCAGCGCCAGGCCTAGTTAGTACATGGATGGGAGACCACCTGGGAATATCAGGTGCTGTAGGCCTTTTTTTTTCTCTTTTGATCCGGCTTCCTTCAATGCTGGTTTTCAGATGTATAAGTGATGTAGGTCATTAGGAAACCAAATCCTATAGCCGCAACACCCTGAACAAGCCCAATCTCGTCTGATCTTGGAAGCTAAGCAGAGCCGGGCCTGGTTAGTACTTGGATGCGAGACCACCTGGGAATACCAGGTGCTGTAGGCATTTTTTTTTTTCTCTCTTGTTCCGACTTCCTTCAATGCTGGTTTTGAGATGTATATGAGATGTAGGTCAATAGGGAACCAATACCTACAGCCACACCACCCTGAACAAGCCCAATCTCGTCTGATCTTGAAAGCTAAGCAGGTCCGGGCTTGGTTAGTACTTTTTTTTTTCTCTCTTGTTCTGGCTTCCTTCAATGCTGGTTTTGAGATGTATAAGTGATGTAGGTCATTAGGAAACCAATACCTACAGCCACACCACCCTGAACAAGCCCAATCTCGTCTGATCTTGGAAGCTAAGCAGTGACGGGCCTGGTTAGTACTTGAATGGGAGACCACCTGGGAATACCAGGTGCTGTAGGCCTTTTTTTTTCTCTCTTGTTCCGGCTTCCTTCAATGCTGGTTTTTAGATGTATAAGAGATGTAGGTCAATAGGCAAACAATACCTACAGCCACACCACCCTGAACAAGCCCAATCTTGTCTGATCTTGGAAGCTAAGCAGAGCCAGGCCTGGTTAGTACTTGGATGCGAGACCACCTGGGAATACCAGGTGCTTTAGGCCCTTTTTTTTTCTCTCTTGTTCCGACTTTCTTCAATGCTGGTTTTGAGATCTATAAGAGATGTAGGTCAATATGAAACCAATACCTACAGCCACACCACCCTGAACAAGCCCAATTTCGTCTGATCTTGGAAGCTAAGCAGGGCTGGGCCTGGTTAGTACTTGGATGGGAGACCACCTGGAAATACCAGGTGCAGTAGGCTTTTTTTTTTCTCTCTTGTTCCGGCCTCCTTCAATGCTGGTTTTGAGATGTATAAGAGATATAGGTCAATAAGAAACCAATGCCTACAGCCACACCACCCTGAACAAGCCCAATCTCGTCTGATCTTGAAAGCTAAGCTGGTCCGGGCCTGGTTAGTACTTTTTTTTTTCTCTCTTGTTCTGGCTTCCTTCAATGCTGGTTTTAAAATGTATAAGTGATGTAGGTCATTAGAAAACCAATACCTACAGCCACACCACCCTGGACAAGCCCAATCTCATCTGATCTTGGAAGCTAAGCAGGGCCTGGCCTGGTTAGTACTTGGATGGGAGACCACCTGGGAATACCAGGTGCTGTAGGCCTTTTTTTTTTTTCTCTTGTTCCGGCTTCCTTCAATGCTTGTTTTTAGATGTATAAGAGATGTAGGTCAATGGGAAAAAAACACCTACAGCCACACCACCCTGTACAATCCCAATCTCGTCTGATCTTGGAAGCTAAGCAGGGCTGGGCCTGGATAGCACTTGGATGGGAGACCACAAGGAAATACCAGATGCTGTAGGCTTTTTTTTTTCTCTCTTGTTCCGGCCTCCTTCAATGCTGGTTTTGAGATGTATAAGAGATGTAGGTCAATAGGAAACCAATACCTACAGCCACACCACCCTGAACAAGCCCAATCTCGTCTGATCTTGGAAGCGAAACAGGGCCGGGCCTGGTTAGTACTTGGATGGGAGACCACCTGGGAATACCAGGTGCTGTAGGCCTTTTTTTTTCTCTTTTGATCCGGCTTCCTTCAATGCTGGTTTTCAGATGTATAAGTGATGTAGGTCATTAGGAAACCAAATCCTACAGCCACAACACCCTGAACAAGCCCAATCTCGTCTGATCTTGGAAGCTAAGCAGAGCCGGGCCTGGTTAGTACTTGGATGTGAGACCACCTGGGAATACCAGGTGCTGTAGGCATTTTTTTTTTCCTCTCTTTTCCGGCTTCCTTCAATGCTGGTTTTGAGATGTATAAGAGATGTAGGTCAATAGGAAACTAATACCTACAGCCACTCCACCTTGAACAAGCACAATCTCATCTGATCTTGAAAGATAAGCCGCGCCAGGCCTAGTTAGTACATGGATGGGAGACCACCTGGGAATATCAGGTGCTGTAGGCCTTTTTTTTTCTCTTTTGATCCGGCTTCCTTCAATGCTGGTTTTCAGATGTATAAGTGATGTAGGTCATTAGGAAACCAAATCCTACAGCCGCAACACCCTGAACAAGCCCAATCTTGTCTGATCTTGGAAGCTAAGCAGAGCCGGGCCAGGTTAGTACTTGGATGCGAGACCACCTGGGAATACCAGGTGCTGTAGGCATTTTTTTTTTTCTCTCTTGTTCCGACTTCCTTCAATGCTGGTTTTGAGATGTATATGAGATGTAGGTCAATAGGGAACCAATACCTACAGCCACACCACCCTGAACAAGCCCAATCTCGTCTGATCTTGAAAGCTAAGCAGGTCCGGGCTTGGTTAGTACTTTTTTTTTTCTCTCTTGTTCTGGCTTCCTTCAATGCTGGTTTTGAGATGTATAAGTGATGTAGGTCATTAGGAAACCAATACCTACAGCCACACCACCCTGAACAAGCTCAATCTCGTCTGATCTTGGAAGCTAAGCAGTGACGGGCCTGGTTAGTACTTGAATGGGAGACCACCTGGGAATACCAGGTGCTGTAGGCCTTTTTTTTTTTTCTCTCTTGTTCCGGCTTCCTTCAATGCTGGTTTTTAGATGTATAAGAGATGTAGGTCAATAGGCAAACAATACCTACAGCCACACCACCCTGAACAAGCCCAATCTCGTCTGATCTTGGAAGCTAAGCAGAGCCAGGCCTGGTTAGTACTTGGATGCGAGACCACCTGGGAATACCAGGTGCTGTAGGCCCTTTTTTTTTCTCTCTTGTTCCGACTTTCTTCAATGCTGGTTTTGAGATCTATAAGAGATGTAGGTCAATAGGAAACCAATACCTACAGCCACAACACCCTGAACAAGCCCAATTTCGTCTGATCTTGGAAGCTAAGCAGGGCTTGGCCTGGTTAGTACTTGGATGGGAGACCACCTGGAAATACCAGGTGCAGTAGGCTTTTTTTTTTCTCTCTTGTTCCGGCCTCCTTCAATGCTGGTTTTGAGATGTATAAGAGATATAGGTCAATAGGAAACCAATGCCTACAGCCACACCACCCTGAACAAGCCCAATCTCGTCTGATCTTGGAAGCTAAGCAGGGCCTGGCCTGGTTAGTACTTGGATGGGAGACCACCTGGGAATACCAGGTGCTGTAGGCCTTTTTTTTTTTCTCTCTTGTTCCGGCTTCCTTCAATGCTGGTTTTAAAATGTATAAGTGATGTAGGTCATTAGATAACCAATACCTACAGCCACACCACCCTGGACAAGCCCAATCTCATCTGATCTTGGAAGCTAAGCAGGGCCTGGCCTGGTTAGTACTTGGATGGGAGACCACCTGGG
>NW_027445912.1:142500-150000 GCF_038048845.1 Mixophyes fleayi
AAGCCCAATCTCGTCTGATCTTGGAAGCTAAGCAGGGCTGGGCCTGGTTAGTACTTGGATGGGAGACCACCTGGAAATACCAGGTGCAGTAGGCTTTTTTTTTTCTCTCTTGTTCCGGCCTCCTTCAATGCTGGTTTTGAGATGTATAAGAGATATAGGTCAATAGGAAACCAATACCTACAGCCACACCACCCTGAACAAGCCCAATCTCGTCTGATCTTGAAAGCTAAGCAGGTCCGGGCCTGGTTAGTACTTTTTTTTTTCTCTCTTGTTCTGGCTTCCTTCAATGCTGGTTTTAAAATGTATAAGTGATGTAGGTTATTAGATAACCAATACCTACAGCCACACCACCCTGGACAAGCCCAATCTCGTCTGATCTTGGAAGCTAAGCAGGGCCGGGCCTGGTTAGTACTTGGATGGGAGACCACCTGGGAATACCAGGTGCTGTAGGCCTTTTTTTTTTTCTCTCTTGTTCCGGCTTCCTTCAATGCTTGTTTTTAGATGTATAAGAGATGTAGGTCAATAGAAAAACAATACCTACAGCCACACCACCCTGAACAAGCCCAATCTCGTCTGATCTTGGAAGCTAAGCAGGGCTGGGCCTGGTTAGTACTTGGATGGGAGACCACCTGGAAATACCAGTTGCTGTAGGCTTTTTTTTTTTCTCTTGTTCCGGCCTCCTTCAATGCTGGTTTTGAGATGTATAAGAGATGTAGGTCAATAAGAAACCAATACCTACAGCCACACCACCCTGAACAAGCCTGATCTTGGAAGCTAAGCAGAGCCGGGCCTGGTTAGTACTTGGATGGGAGACCACCTGGGAATACCAGGTGCTGTAGGCCTTTTTTTCTTCTCTCTTGTTCCGGCTTCCTTCAATGCTGGTTTCTAGATGTATAAGAGATGTAGGTCAATAGGAAAACAATACCTACAGCCACACCACCCTGAACAAGCTCTATCTCATCTGATCTTGGACGCTAAGAAGGGCCGGGACTGGTTAGTACTTGGATGGGAGACCACCTGGGAATACCAGGTGCTGTAGGCCTTTTTTTTTCTCTCTTGTTCCAGCTTCCTTCAATGCTGGTTTTGAGATTATAAGAGATGTAGGTCAATACTAAACCAATACCTACAGATACACATCTCTGAACAAGCCCAATCTCGTTTGATCTTGGAAGCTAAGCAGGGCCGGACCTGGTTAGTACTTTGATGGGAGACCACCTGGGAATACCAGGTGCTTTAGGCCTTTTTTTTTTCTCTCTTGTTCCGGCTTCCTTCAATGCTTGTTTTTAGATGTATAAGAGATGTAGGTCAATAGGAAAACAATACCTACAGCCACACCACCCTGAATAAGCCCAATATCGTCTGATCTTGGAAGCTAAGCAGGGCTGGGCCTGGTTAGTACTTGGATGGTAGACCACCTGGATGGAAATACCAGGTGCTGTAGGCTTTTTTTTTTCTCTCTTGTTCCGGCCTCCTTCAATGCTGGTTTTCAGATGTATAAGAGATGTAGGTCAATAGGAAACCAATACCTACAGCCACACCACCCTGAACAAGCCCAATCTCGTCTGATCTTGGAAGCTAAGCAGGGCTGGGCCTGGTTAGTACTTGGATGGGAGACCACCTGGAAATACCAGGTGCTGTAGGCTTTTTTTTTTTCTCTCTTGTTCCGGCCTCCTTCAATGCTGGTTTTGAGATGTATAAGAGATGTAGGTCAATAGGAAACCAATACCTACAGCCACACCACCCTGAACAAGCCCAATCTCGTCTGATCTTGAAAGCTAAGCAGGTCCGGGCCTGGTTAGTACTTTTTTTTTTCTCTCTTGTTCTGGCTTCCTTCAATGCTGGTTTTAAAATGTATAAGTGATGTAGGTTATTAGAAAACCAATACCTACAGCCACACCACACTGGACAAGCCCAATCTCGTCTGATCTTGGAAGCTAAGCAGGGCCGGGCCTGGTTAGTACTTGGATGGGAGACCACCTGGGAATACCAGGTGCTGTAGGCCTTTTTTTTTTTCTCTCTTGTTCCGGCTTCCTTCAATGCTTGTTTTTAGATGTATAAGAGATGTAGGTCAATAGGAAAACAATACCTACAGCCACACCACCCTGAACAAGCCCAATCTCGTCTGATCTTGGAAGCTAAGCAGGGCTGGGCCTGGTTAGTACTTGGATGGGAGACCACCTGGAAATACCAGTTGCTGTAGGCTTTTTTTTTTTTCTCTTGTTCCGGCCTCCTTCAATGCTGGTTTTGAGATGTATAAGAGATGTAGGTCAATAAGAAACCAATACCTACAGCCACACCACCCTGAACAAGCCTGATCTTGGAAGCTAAGCAGAGCCGGGCCTGGTTAGTACTTGGATGGGAGACCACCTGGGAATACCAGGTGCTGTAGGCCTTTTTTTCTTCTCTCTTGTTCCGGCTTCCTTCAATGCTGGTTTCTAGATGTATAAGAGATGTAGGTCAATACGAAAACAATACCTACAGCCACACCACCCTGAACAAGCTCTATCTCATCTGATCCTGGACGCTAAGAAGGGCCGGGACTGGTTAGTACTTGGATGGGAGACCACCTGGGAATACCAGGTGCTGTAGGCCTTTTTTTTTCTCTCTTGTTCCGGCTTCCTTCAATGCTGGTTTTGAGATTATAAGAGATGTAGGTCAATACTAAACCAATACCTACAGATACACATCTCTGAACAAGCCCAATCTCGTTTGATCTTGGAAGCTAAGCAGGGCCGGACCTGGTTAGTACTTTGATGGGAGACCACCTGGGAATACCAGGTGCTTTAGGCCTTTTTTTTTTCTCTCTTGTTCCGGCTTCCTTCAATGCTGGTTTTGAGATGTATAAGAGATGTAGGTCAATAGGAAACCATTACCTACAGCCACACCACCCTGAACAAGCCCAATCTCGTCTGATCTTGGAAGCTAAGCAGGGCCGGGCCTGGTTAGTACTTGGATGGGAGACCACCTGGGAATACCAGGTGCTGTAGGCCTTTTTTTTTTCTCTCTTGTTCCGGCTTCCTTCAATGCTGGTTTTTAGATGTATAAGAGATGTAGGTCAATAGGAAAACAATACCTACAGCCACACCTCCCTGAACAAGCCCAATCTCGTCTGATCTTGGAAGCTAAGCAGAGCCAGGCCTGGTTAGTACTTGGATGTGAGACCACCTGGCAATACCAGGTGCTGTAGGCCCTTTTTTTTTCTCTCTTGTTCCGACTTTCTTCAATGCTGGTTTTGAGATCTATAAGAGATGTAGGTCAATAAGAAACCAATACCTACAGCCACACCACCCTGAACAAGCCCAATCTCGTCTGATCTTGGAAGCTAAGCAGGGCTGGGCCTGGTTAGTACTTGGATGGGAGACCACCTGGAAATACCAGGTGCAGTAGGCTTTTTTTTTTCTCTCTTGTTCCGGCCTCCTTCAATGCTGGTTTTGAGATGTATAAGAGATATAGGTCAATAGGAAACCAATACCTACAGCCACACCACCCTGAACAAGCCCAATCTCGTCTGATCTTGAAAGCTAAGCAGGTCCGGGCCTGGTTAGTACTTTTTTTTTTCTCTCTTGTTCTGGCTTCCTTCAATGCTGGTTTTAAAATGTATAAGTGATGTAGGTTATTAGATAACCAATACCTACAGCCACACCACCCTGGACAAGCCCAATCTCGTCTGATCTTGGAAGCTAAGCAGGGCCGGGCCTGGTTAGTACTTGGATGGGAGACCACCTGGGAATACCAGGTGCTGTAGGCCTTTTTTTTTTTCTCTCTTGTTCCGGCTTCCTTCAATGCTTGTTTTTAGATGTATAAGAGATGTAGGTCAATAGAAAAACAATACCTACAGCCACACCACCCTGAACAAGCCCAATCTCGTCTGATCTTGGAAGCTAAGCAGGGCTGGGCCTGGTTAGTACTTGGATGGGAGACCACCTGGAAATACCAGTTGCTGTAGGCTTTTTTTTTTTCTCTTGTTCCGGCCTCCTTCAATGCTGGTTTTGAGATGTATAAGAGATGTAGGTCAATAAGAAACCAATACCTACAGCCACACCACCCTGAACAAGCCTGATCTTGGAAGCTAAGCAGAGCCGGGCCTGGTTAGTACTTGGATGGGAGACCACCTGGGAATACCAGGTGCTGTAGGCCTTTTTTTCTTCTCTCTTGTTCCGGCTTCCTTCAATGCTGGTTTCTAGATGTATAAGAGATGTAGGTCAATAGGAAAACAATACCTACAGCCACACCACCCTGAACAAGCTCTATCTCATCTGATCTTGGACGCTAAGAAGGGCCGGGACTGGTTAGTACTTGGATGGGAGACCACCTGGGAATACCAGGTGCTGTAGGCCTTTTTTTTTCTCTCTTGTTCCAGCTTCCTTCAATGCTGGTTTTGAGATTAAAAGAGATGTAGGTCAATACTAAACCAATACCTACAGATACACATCTCTGAACAAGCCCAATCTCGTTTGATCTTGGAAGCTAAGCAGGGCCGGACCTGGTTAGTACTTTGATGGGAGACCACCTGGGAATACCAGGTGCTTTAGGCCTTTTTTTTTTCTCTCTTGTTCCGGCTTCCTTCAATGCTTGTTTTTAGATGTATAAGAGATGTAGGTCAATAGGAAAACAATACCTACAGCCACACCACCCTGAATAAGCCCAATATCGTCTGATCTTGGAAGCTAAGCAGGGCTGGGCCTGGTTAGTACTTGGATGGTAGACCACCTGGATGGAAATACCAGGTGCTGTAGGCTTTTTTTTTTCTCTCTTGTTCCGGCCTCCTTCAATGCTGGTTTTCAGATGTATAAGAGATGTAGGTCAATAGGAAACCAATACCTACAGCCACACCACCCTGAATAAGCCCAATCTCGTCTGATCTTGGAAGCTAAGCAGGGCTTGGCCTGGTTAGTACTTGGATGGGAGACCACCTGGAAATACCAGGTGCAGTAGGCTTTTTTTTTTCTCTCTTGTTCCGGCCTCCTTCAATGCTGGTTTTGAGATGTATAAGAGATGTAGGTCAATAGGAAACCAATACCTACAGCCACACCACCCTGAACAAGCCTGATCTTGGAAGCTAAGCAGAGCCAGGCCTGGTTAGTACTTGGATGGGAGACCACCTGGAATACCAGGTGCTGTAGGCCTTTTTTTTTTCTCTCTTGTTCTGGCTTCCTTCAATGCTGGTGTTGAGATGTATAAGAGATGTAGGTCAATAGGAAACCAATACCTACAGCCACTCCACCTTGAACAAGCACAATGTCGTCTGATCTTGAAAGATAAGCCGCGCCAGGCCTAGTTAGTACATGGATGGGAGACCACCTGGGAATACCAGGTGCTGTAGGCCTTTTTTTTTCTCTTTTGATCCGGCTTCCTTCAATGCTGGTTTTGAGATGTATAAGTGATGTAGGTCATTAGGAAACCAAAAGCTACAGCCACACCACCCTGAACAAGCCCAATCTCGTCTGATCTTGGAAGCTAAGCAGAGCCAGGCCTGGTTAGTACTTGGATGGGAGACCACCTGGGAATACCAGGTGCTGTAGGCCTTTTTTTCTTCTCTTGTTCCGGCTTCCTTCAATGCTGGTTTTGAGATTATAAGAGATGTAGGTCAATACAAATCCCAATACCTACAGCTACACATCTCTGAACAAGCCCAATCTTGTTTGATCTTGGAAGCTAAGCAGGGCCAGACCTGGTTAGTACTTTGATGGGAGACCACCTGGGAATACCAGGTGCTCTAGGCCTTTTTTTTTTCTCTCTCTCTTGTTCCGGCTTCCTGGTAATGCTGGTTTCGAGATGTATAAGAGATGTAGCTCATTAGGAAACCCAATACCTACAGTCACACCACCCTGAGCAAGCCCAATCTCGTCTATCTTGGAAGCTAAGCAGGGCCAGGCCTGGTTAGTACTTAGATGGGAGACCACCTGGGAATACCAGGTGCTGTAGGCTTTTTTTTTTCTCTCTTGTTCCGGCTTCCTTCAATGCTGGTTTTGAGATGTATAAGGGATGTAGGTCATTAGGAAAACAATATCTACAGCCACTCCAACCTGAACAAGCAGAATCTCATCTGATCTTGGAAGCTAAGCAGGGCTGGGCCTGGTTAGTACTTGGATGGGAGACCACCTGAGAATACCAGGTGCTGTAGGCTTTTTTTTTTCTCTCTGCTCCGGCTTCCTTCAATGCTGGTTTTGAGATGTATAAGAGATGTAGGTCATCAGAATACCAATACCTACAGCCACACCACCCTGAGCAAGCCCAATCTCATGTTATCTTGGAAGCTAAGCAGGGCCAGGCCTGGTTAGTACTTAGATGGGAGACCACCTGGGAATACCAGGTGCTGTAGGCTTTTTTTTTTCTCTCTTGTTCCGGCTTCCTTCAATGCTGGTTTTGAGATGTATAAGAGATGTAGGTCATTATGAAACCAATATCTACAGCCACTCTACCCTGAACAAGCACAATCTCGTCTGATCTTGGAAACTAAGCAGGGACAGGCCTGGTTAGTACTTGGATGGGAGACCACCTGGGAATACCAGGTGCTGTAGGCCTTTTTTTTTTTTTTCTCATTTGTTCCGGCTTCCTTAATGCTGGTTTTGAGATGTATAAGAGATGTAGGTCATTAGGCAACCAAAACCTACAGCCACACTACTTTGAACAAGCCCAATCTCATCTGATCTTGGAAGCTAAGCAGGGCCGGGCCTGGTTAGTACTTGGATAAGAGGCCACCTGTGAATACCAGGTGCTGTAGGCCTTTTTTTTTCTCTCTTGTTCCGGCTTCCTTCAATGCTGGTTTTGAGATGTATAAGAGATGTAGGTCATTAGGAAACCAATACCTACAGTCACACCACCCTGAGCAAGCCCAATCTCGTCTGATCTTGGAAACTAAGCAGGGCCGGGCCTGGTTAGTACTTAGATGGGAGACCACCTGGGAATACCAGGTGCTGTAGGCTTTTTTTTTTTCTCTCTTGTTCCGGCTTCCTTCAATGCTGGTTTTGAGATGTATAAGGTATGTAGGTCATTAGGAAAACAATATCTACAGCCACTCCAACCTGAACAAGCAGAATCTCATCTGATCTTGGAAGCTAAGCAGGGCTGGGCCTGGTTAGTACTTGGATGGGAGACCACCTGAGAATACCAGGTGCTGTAGGCTTTTTTTTTTCTCTCTTGTTCCGGCTTCCTTCAATGCTGGTTTTGAGATGTATAAGAGATGTAGGTCAATAACAAACAAATAACTACAGCCACACTAACCTGAACAAGCCTGATCTTGGAAGCTAAGCAGAGCCGGGCCTGGTTAGTACTTGGATGCGAGACCACCTGGGAATACCAGGTGCTGTAGGCATTTTTTTTTTCTCTCTTGTTCCGACTTCTTTCAATGCTGGTTTTGAGATGTATAAGAGATGTAGGTCAATAGAAAACCAATACCTACATCCACACCACCCTGAACAAGCCCAATCTCATCTGATCTTGAAAGCTAAGCAGGTCCAGGCCTGGTTAGTACTTTTTTTTTCTCTCTTGTTCTGGCTT
>NW_027445912.1:157500-175000 GCF_038048845.1 Mixophyes fleayi
TACAGCCACACCACCCTGAACAAGCCCAATCTCGTCTGATCTTGGAAGCTAAGCAGGGCTGGGCCTGGTTAGTACTTGGATGGGAGACCACCTGGAAATACCAGTTGCTGTAGGCTTTTTTTTTTTTCTCTTGTTCCGGCCACCTTCAATGCTGGTTTTGAGATGTATAAGAGATGTAGGTCAATAAGAAACCAATACCTACAGCCACACCACCCTGAACAAGCCTGATCTTGGAAGCTAAGCAGAGCCGGGCCTGGTTAGTACTTGGATGGGAGACCACCTGGGAATACCAGGTGCTGTAGGCCTTTTTTTCTTCTCTCTTGTTCCGGCTTCCTTCAATGCTGGTTTCTAGATGTATAAGAGATGTAGGTCAATACGAAAACAATACCTACAGCCACACCACCCTGAACAAGCTCTATCTCATCTGATCTTGGACGCTAAGAAGGGCCGGGACTGGTTAGTACTTGGATGGGAGACCACCTGGGAATACCAGGTGCTGTAGGCCTTTTTTTTTCTCTCTTGTTCCGGCTTCCTTCAATGCTGGTTTTGAGATTATAAGAGATGTAGGTCAATACTAAACAATACCTACAGATACACATCTCTGAACAAGCCCAATCTCGTTTGATCTTGAAGCTAAGCAGGGCCGGACCTGGTTAGTACTTTGATGGGAGACCACCTGGGAATACCAGGTGCTTTAGGCCTTTTTTTTTTCTCTCTTGTTCCGGCTTCCTTCAATGCTGGTTTTGAGATGTATAAGAGATGTAGGTCAATAGGAAACCAATACCTACAGCCACACCACCCCTGAACAAGCCAATCTCGTCTGATCTTGGAAGCTAAGCAGGGCCGGGCCTGGTTAGTACTTGGATGGGAGACCACCTGGGAATACCAGGTGCTGTAGGCCTTTTTTTTTTCTCTCTTGTTCCGGCTTCCTTCAATGCTGGTTTTTAGATGTATAAGAAATGTAGGTCAATAGGAAAACAATACCTACAGCCACACCACCCTGAACAAGCCCAATCTCGTCTGATCTTGGAAGCTAAGCAGAGCCAGGCCTGGTTAGTACTTGGATGTGAGACCACCTGGGAATACCAGGTGCTGTAGGCCCTTTTTTTTTCTCTCTTGTTCCGACTTTCTTCAATGCTGGTTTTGAGATCTATAAGAGATGTAGGTCAATAAGAAACCAATACCTACAGCCACACCACCCTGAACAAGCCCAATCTCGTCTGATCTTGGAAGCTAAGCAGGGCTGGGCCTGGTTAGTACTTGGATGGGAGACCACCTGGAAATACCGGGTGCAGTAGGCTTTTTTTTTTCTCTCTTGTTCCGGCCTCCTTCAATGCTGGTTTTGAGATGTATAAGAGATATAGGTCAATAGGAAACCAATACCTACAGCCACACCACCCTGAACAAGCCCAATCTCGTCTGATCTTGAAAGCTAAGCAGGTCCGGGCCTGGTTAGTACTTTTTTTTTTTCTCTCTTGTTCCGGCTTCCTTCAATGCTTGTTTTTAGATGTATAAGAGATGTAGGTCAATAGGAAAACAATACCTACAGCCACACCACCCTGAATAAGCCCAATATCGTCTGATCTTGGAAGCTAAGCAGGGCTTGGCCTGGTTAGTACTTGGATGGTAGACCACCTGGATGGAAATACCAGGTGCTGTAGGCTTTTTTTTTTCTCTCTTGTTCCGGCCTCCTTCAATGCTGGTTTTCAGATGTATAAGAGATGTAGGTCAATAGAAAACCAATACCTACAGCCACACCACCCTGAACAAGCCCAATCTCGTCTGATCTTGGAAGCTAAGCAGAGCCGGGCCTGGTTAGTACTTGGATGGGAGACCACCTGGGAATACCAGGTGCTGTAGGCCTTTTTTTCTTCTATCTTGTTCCGGCTTCCTTCAATGCTGGTTTCTAGATGTATAAGAGATGTAGGTCAATAAGAAAACAATGCCTACAGCCACACCACCCTGAACAAGCCCAATCTCGTCTGATCTTGGAAGCTAAGCAGGGACGGGCCTGGTTAGTACTTGGATGGGAGACCACCTGGGAATACCAGGTGCTGTAGGCCTTTTTTTTTTCTCTCTTGTTACGGCTTCCTTCAATGCTGGTTTTGAGATTATAAGAGATGTAGGTCAATAGAAAACCAAAACCTACAGCTACACATCTCTAAACAAGCCCAATCTCGTTTAATCTTGGAAGCTAAGCAGGGCCAGGCCTGGTTAGTACTTGGATGGGAGACCACCTGGGAATACTAGGTGCTGTAGGCTTTTTTTTTTTCTCTCTTGTTCCGGCTTCCTTCAATGCTTGTTTTTAGATGTATAAGAGATGTAGGTCAATAGGAAACCAATACCTACAGCCACACCACCCTGAACAAGCCTGATCTTGGAAGCTAAGCAGAGCCGGGCCTGGTTAGTACTTGGATGCGAGACCACCTGGGAATACCAGGTGCTGTAGGCCCTTTTTTTTTTCTCTCTTGTTCCGACTTCCTTCAATGCTGGTTTTGAGATGTATAAGAGATGTAGGTCAATAGGAAACCAATACCTACAGCCACACCACCCTGAACAAGCCCAATCTCGTCTGATCTTGGAAGCTAAGCAGGGCTGGGCCTGGTTAGTACTTGGATGGGAGACCACCTGGAAATACCAGGTGCTGTAGGCTTTTTTTTTTCTCTCTTGTTCCGACCTCCTTCAATGCTGGTTTTGAGATGTATAAGAGATGTAGGTCAATAGGAAACCAATACCTACAGCCACACCACCCTGAACAAGCCCAATCTCGTCTGATCTTGAAAGCTAAGCAGGTCCGGGCCTGGTTAGTACTTTTTTTTTTCTCTCTTGTTCTGGCTTCCTTCAATGCTGGTTTTAAAATGTATAAGTGATGTAGGTTATTAGAAAACCAATACCTACAGCCACACCACCCTGGACAAGCCCAATCTCGTCTGATCTTAGAAGCTAAGCAGGGCCGGGCCTGGTTAGTACTTGGATGGGAGACCACCTGGGAATACCAGGTGCTGTAGGCCTTTTTTTTTTTCTCTCTTGTTCCGGCTTCCTTCAATGCTTGTTTTTAGATGTATAAGAGATGTAGGTCAATAGGAAAACAATACCTACAGCCACACCACCCTGAACAAGCCCAATCTCGTCTGATCTTGGAAGCTAAGCAGGGCTGGGCCTGGTTAGTACTTGGATGGGAGACCACCTGGAAATACCAGTTGCTGTAGGCTTTTTTTTTTTTCTCTTGTTCCGGCCTCCTTCAATGCTGGTTTTGAGATGTATAAGAGATGTAGGTCAATAAGAAACCAATACCTACAGCCACACCACCCTGAACAAGCCTGATCTTGGAAGCTAAGCAGAGCCGGGCCTGGTTAGTACTTGGATGGGAGACCACCTGGGAATACCAGGTGCTGTAGGCCTTTTTTTCTTCTCTCTTGTTCCGGCTTCCTTCAATGCTGGTTTCTAGATGTATAAGAGATGTAGGTCAATAAGAAAACAATACCTACAGCCACACCACCCTGAACAAGCTCTATCTCATCTGATCTTGGACGCTAAGAAGGGCCGGGACTGGTTAGTACTTGGATGGGAGACCACCTGGGAATACCAGGTGCTGTAGGCCTTTTTTTTTCTCTCTTGTTCCGGCTTCCTTCAATGCTGGTTTTGAGATTATGAGAGATGTAGGTCAATACTAAACCAATACGTACAGATACACATCTCTGAACAAGCCCAATCTCGTTTGATCTTGGAAGCTAAGCAGGGCCGGACCTGGTTAGTACTTTGATGGGAGACCACCTGGGAATACCAGGTGCTTTAGGCCTTTTTTTTTTCTCTCTTGTTCCGGCTTCCTTCAATGCTGGTTTTGAGATGTATAAGAGATGTAGGTCAATAGGAAACCAATACCTACAGCCACACCACCCTGAACAAGCCCAATCTCGTCTGATCTTGGAAGCTAAGCAGGGCCGGGCCTGGTTAGTACTTGGATGGGAGACCACCTGGGAATACCAGGTGCTGTAGGCCTTTTTTTTTTCTCTCTTGTTCTGGCTTCCTTCAATGCTGGTTTTTAGATGTATAAGAGATGTAGGTCAATAGGAACACAATACCTACAGCCACACCACCCTGAACAAGCCCAATCTCGTCTGATCTTGGAAGCTAAGCAGAGCCAGGCCTGGTTAGTACTTGGATGTGAGACCACCTGGGAATACCAGGTGCTGTAGGCCCTTTTTTTTTCTCTCTTGTTCCGACTTTCTTCAATGCTGGTTTTGAGATCTATAAGAGATGTAGGTCAATAAGAAACCAATACCTACAGCCACACCACCCTGAACAAGCCCAATCTCGTCTGATCTTGGAAGCTAAGCAGGGCTGGGCCTGGTTAGTACTTGGATGGGAGACCACCTGGAAATACCAGGTGCAGTAGGCTTTTTTTTTTTTCTCTCTTGTTCCGGCCTCCTTCAATGCTGGTTTTGAGATGTATAAGAGATATAGGTCAATAGGAAACCAATACCTACAGCCACAACACCCTGAACAAGCCCAATCTCGTCTGATCTTGAAAGCTAAGCAGGTCCGGGCCTGGTTAGTACTTTTTTTTTTCTCTCTTGTTCTGGCTTCCTTCAATGCTGGTTTTAAAATGTATAAGTGATGTAGGTTATTAGAAAACCAATACCTACAGCCACACCACCCTGGACAAGCCCAATCTCGTCTGATCTTGGAAGCTAAGCAGGGCCGGGCCTGGTTAGTACTTGGATGGGAGACCACCTGGGAATACCAGGTGCTGTAGGCTTTTTTTTTTTCTCTCTTGTTCCGGCTTCCTTCAATGCTTGTTTTTAGATGTATAAGAGATGTAGGTCAACAGAAAAACAATACCTACAGCCACACCACCCTGAACAAGCCCAATCTCGTCTGATCTTGGAAGCTAAGCAGGGCTGGGCCTGGTTAGTACTTGGATGGGAGACCACCTGGAAATACCAGTTGCTGTAGGCTTTTTTTTTTTTCTCTTGTTCCGGCCTCCTTCAATGCTGGTTTTGAGATGTATAAGAGATGTAGCTCAATAAGAAACCAATACCTACAGCCGCACCACCCTGAACAAGCCTGATCTTGGAAGCTAAGCAGAGCCGGGCCTGGTTAGTACTTGGTTGGGAGACCACCTGGGAATACCAGGTGCTATAGGCCTTTTTTTCTTCTCTCTTGTTCCGGCTTCCTTCAATGCTGGTTTCTAGATGTATAAGAGATGTAGGTCAATAGGAAAACAATACCTACAGCCACACCACCCTGAACAAGCTCTATCTCATCTGATCTTGGACGCTAAGAAGGGCCGGGACTGGTTAGTACTTGGATGGGAGACCACCTGGGAATACCAGGTGCTGTAGGCCTTTTTTTTTCTCTCTTGTTCCGGCTTCCTTCAATGCTGGTTTTGAGATTATAAGAGATGTAGGTCAATACTAAACCAATCCCTACAGATACACATCTCTGAACATGCCCAATCTCGTCTGATCTTGGAAGCTAAGCAGGGCTGGGCCTGGTTAGTACTTGGATGAGAGACCACCTGGAAATACCAGGTGCTGTAGGCTTTTTTTTTTCTCTCTTGTTCCGACCTCCTTCAATGCTGGTTTTGAGATGTATAAGAGATGTAGGTCAATAGGAAACCAATACCTACAGCCACACCACCCTGAACAAGCCCAATCTCGTCTGATCTTGAAAGCTAAGCAGGTCCGGGCCTGGTTAGTACTTTTTTTTTTCTCTCTTGTTCTGGCTTCCTTCAATGCTGGTTTTAAAATGTATAAGTGATGTAGGTTATTAGAAAACCAATACCTACAGCCACACCACCCTGAACAAGCCCAATCTCGTCTGATCTTGGAAGCTAAGCAGGGCCGGGCCTGGTTAGTACTTGGATGTGAGACCACCTGGGAATACCAGGTGCTGTAGGCTTTTTTTTTTTCTCTCTTGTTCCGGCTTCCTTCAATGCTTGTTTTTAGATGTATAAGAGATGTAGGTCAATAGGAAAACAATACCAACAGCCACACCACCCTGAACAAGCCCAATCTCGTCTGATCTTGGAAGCTAAGCAGGGCTGGGCCTGGTTAGTACTTGGATGGGAGACCACCTGGAAATACCAGTTGCTGTAGGCTTTTTTTTTTTTCTCTTGTTCCGGCCTCCTTCAATGCTGGTTTTGAGATGTATAAGAGATGTAGGTCAATAAGAAACCAATACCTACAGCCACACCACCCTGAACAAGCCTGATCTTGGAAGCTAAGCAGAGCCGGGCCTGGTTAGTACTTGGATGGGAGACCACCTGGGAATACCAGGTGCTGTAGGCCTTTTTTTCTTCTCTCTTGTTCCGGCTTCCTTCAATGCTGGTTTCTAGATGTATAAGAGATGTAGGTCAATAGGAAAACAATACCTTCAGTCACACCACCCTGACCAAGCTCTATCTCATCTGATCTTGGACGCTAAGAAGGGCCGGGACTGGTTAGTACTTGGATGGGAGACCACCTGGGAATACCAGGTGCTGTAGGCCTTTTTTTTTCTCTCTTGTTCCGGCTTCCTTCAATGCTGGTTTTGAGATTATAAGAGATGTAGGTCAATACTAAACCAATACCTACAGATACACATCTCTGAACATGCCCAATCTCGTTTGATCTTGGAAGCTAAGCAGGGCCGGACCTGGTTAGTACTTTGATGGGAGACCACCTGGGAATACCAGGTGCTTTAGGCCTTTTTTTTTTCTCTCTTGTTCCGGCTTCCTTCAATGCTGGTTTTGAGATGTATAAGAGATGTAGGTCAATAGGAAACCAATACCTACAGCCACACCACCCTGAACAAGCCCAATCTCGTCTGATCTTGGAAGCTAAGCAGGGCCAGGCCTGGTTAGTACTTGGATGGGAGACCACCTGGGAATACCAGGTGCTGTAGGCCTTTTTTTTTTCTCTCTTGTTCCGGCTTCCTTCAATGCTGGTTTTTAGATGTATAAGAGATGTAGGTCAATAGGAAAACAATACCTACAGCCACACCACCCTGAACAAGCCTGATCTTGGAAGCTAAGCAGAGCCAGGCCTGGTTAGTACTTGGATGTGAGACCACCTGGGAATACCAGGTGCTGTAGGCCCTTTTTTTTTCTCTCTTGTTCCGACTTTCTTCAATGCTGGTTTTGAGATCTATAAGAGATGTAGGTCAATAAGAAACCAATACCTACAGCCACACCACCCTGAACAAGCCCAATCTCGTCTGATCTTGGAAGCTAAGCAGGGCCGGGCCTGGTTAGTACTTGGATAGGAGACCACCTGGAAATACCAGGTGCAGTAGGCTTTTTTTTTTCTCTCTTGTTCCGGCCTCCTTCAATGCTGGTTTTGAGATGTATAAGAGATATAGGTCAATAGGAAACCAATACCTACAGCCACACCACCCTGAACAAGCCCAATCTCATCTGATCTTGAAAGCTAAGCAGGACTGGGCCTGGTTAGTACTTGGATGGGAGACCACCTGGAAATACCAGATGCTGTAGGCTTTTTTTTTTCTCTCTTGTTCCGGCCTCCTTCAATGCTGGTTTTGAGATGTATAAGAGATGTAGGTCAATAGGAAACCAATACCTACAGCCACACCACCCTGAACAAGCCCAATCTCGTCTGATCTTGAAAACTAAGCAGGTCAGGGCCTGGTTAGTACTTTTTTTTTTCTCTCTTGTTCTGGCTTCCTTCAATGCTGGTTTTAAAATGTATAAGTGATGTAGGTCATTAGGAAACCAATACCTACAGCCACACCACCCTGGACAAGCCCAATCTCGTCTGATCTTGGAAGCTAAGCAGGGCTGCGCCTGGTTAGTACTTGGATGGGAGACCACCTGGGAATACCAGGTGCTGTAGGCCTTTTTTTTTTTCTCTCTTGTTCCGGCTTCCTTCAATGCTTGTTTTTAGATGTATAAGAGATGTAGGTCAAAAAGAAAACAATACCTACAGCCACACCACCCTGAACAAGCCCAATCTCGTCTGATCTTGGAAGCTAAGCAGGGCTGGGCCTGGTTAGTACTTGGATGGGAGACCACCTGGAAATACCAGGTGCTGTAGGCTTTTTTTTTTCTCTCTTGTTCCGGCCTCCTTCAATGCTAATTTTGAGATGTATAAGAGATGTAGGTCAATAGGAAACCAATACCTACAGCCACACCACCCTGAACAAGCCCAATCTCGTCTGATCTTGGAAGCTAAGCAGAGCCGGGCCTGGTTAGTACTTAGATGGGAGACCACCTGGGAATACCAGGTGCTGTAGGCCTTTTTTTCTTCTCTCTTGTTCTTGCTTCCTTCAATGCTGGTTTTTAGATGTATAAGAGATGTGGGTCAATAGGAAAACAATACCTACAGCCACACCACCCTGAACAAGCCCAATCTCGTCTGATCTTGAAAGCTAAGCAGGTCCGGGCCTGGTTAGTACTTTTTTTTTTCTCTCTTGTTCTGGCTTCCTTCAATGCTGGTTTTAAAATGTATAAGTGATGTAGGTTATTAGAAAACCAATACCTACAGCCACACCACCCTGGACAAGCCCAATCTCGTCTGATCTTGGAAGCTAAGCAGTGCCGGGCCTGGTTAGTACTTGGATGGGAGACCACCTGGGAATACCAGGTGCTGTAGGCTTTTTTTTTTTCTCTCTTGTTCCGGCTTCCTTCAATGCTTGTTTTTAGATGTATAAGAGATGTAGGTCAATGGAAAAACAATACCTACAGCCACACCACCCTGAACAAGCCCAATCTCGTCTGATCTTGGAAGCTAAGCAGGGCTGGGCCTGGTTAGTACTTGGATGGGAGACCACCTGGAAATACCAGTTGCTGTAGGCTTTTTTTTTTTTCTCTTGTTCCGGCCTCCTTCAATGCTGGTTTTGAGATGTATAAGAGATGTAGGTCAATAAGAAACCAATACCTACAGCCGCACCACCCTGAACAAGCCTGATCTTGGAAGCTAAGCAGAGCCAGGCCTGGTTAGTACTTGGATGGGAGACCACCTGGGAATACCAGGTGCTGTAGGCCTTTTTTTCTTCTCTCTTGTTCCGGCTTCCTTCAATGCTGGTTTCTAGATGTATAAGAGATGTAGGTCAATAGGAAAACAATACCTACAGCCACACCACCCTGAACAAGCTCTATCTCATCTGATCTTGGACGCTAAGAAGGGCCGGGACTGGTTAGTACTTGGATGGGAGACCACCTGGGAATACCAGGTGCTGTAGGCCTTTTTTTTTCTCTCTTGTTCCGGCTTCCTTCAATGCTGGTTTTGAGATTATAAGAGATGTAGGTCAATACTAAACCAATACCTACAGATACACATCTCTGAACATGCCCAATCTCGTTTGATCTTGGAAGCTAAGCAGGGCCGGACCTGGTTAGTACTTTGATGGGAGACCACCTGGGAATACCAGGTGCTTTAGGCCTTTTTTTTTTCTCTCTTGTTCCGGCTTCCTTCAATGCTGGTTTTGAGATGTATAAGAGATGTAGGTCAATAGGAAACCAATACCTACAGCCACACCACCCTGAACAAGCCCAATCTCGTCTGATCTTGGAAGCTAAGCAGGGCCGGGCCTGGTTAGTACTTGGATGGGAGACCACCTGGGAATACCAGGTGCTGTAGGCCTTTTTTTTTTCTCTCTTGTTCCGGCTTCCTTCAATGCTGGTTTTTAGATGTATAAGAGATGTAGGTCAATAGGAAAACAATACCTACAGCCACACCACCCTGAACAAGCCTGATCTTGGAAGCTAAGCAGAGCCAGGCCTGGTTAGTACTTGGATGTGAGACCACCTGGGAATACCAGGTGCTGTAGGCCCTTTTTTTTTCTCTCTTGTTCCGACTTTCTTCAATGCTGGTTTTGAGATCTATAAGAGATGTAGGTCAATAAGAAACCAATACCTACAGCCACACCACCCTGAACAAGCCCAATCTCGTCTGATCTTGGAAGCTAAGCAGGGCTGGGCCTGGTTAGTACTTGGATAGGAGACCACCTGGAAATACCAGGTGCAGTAGGCTTTTTTTTTTCTCTCTTGTTCCGGCCTCCTTCAATGCTGGTTTTGAGATGTATAAGAGATATAGGTCAATAGGAAACCAATACCTACAGCCACACCACCCTGAACAAGCCCAATCTCATCTGATCTTGAAAGCTAAGCAGGACTGGGCCTGGTTAGTACTTGGATGGGAGACCACCTGGAAATGCCAGATGCTGTAGGCTTTTTTTTTTCTCTCTTGTTCCGGCCTCCTTCAATGCTGGTTTTGAGATGTATAAGAGATGTAGGTCAATAGGAAACCAATACCTACAGCCGCACCACCCTGAACAAGCCCAATCTCGTCTGATCTTGAAAACTAAGCAGGTCAGGGCCTGGTTAGTACTTTTTTTTTTCTCTCTTGTTCTGGCTTCCTTCAATGCTGGTTTTAAAATGTATAAGTGATGTAGGTCATTAGGAAACCAATACCTACAGCCACACCACCCTGGACAAGCCCAATCTCGTCTGATCTTGGAAGCTAAGCAGGGCTGCGCCTGGTTAGTACTTGGATGGGAGACCACCTGGGAATACCAGGTGCTGTAGGCCTTTTTTTTTTTCTCTCTTGTTCCGGCTTCCTTCAATGCTTGTTTTTAGATGTATAAGAGATGTAGGTCAAAAAGAAAACAATACCTACAGCCACACCACCCTGAACAAGCCCAATCTCGTCTGATCTTGGAAGCTAAGCAGGGCTGGGCCTGGTTAGTACTTGGATGGGAGACCACCTGGAAATACCAGGTGCTGTAGGCTTTTTTTTTTCTCTCTTGTTCCGGCCTCCTTCAATGCTAATTTTGAGATGTACAAGAGATGTAGGTCAATAGGAAACCAATACCTACAGCCACACCACCCTGAACAAGCCCAATCTCGTCTGATCTTGGAAGCTAAGCAGAGCCGGGCCTGGTTAGTACTTAGATGGGAGACCACCTGGGAATACCAGGTGCTGTAGGCCTTTTTTTCTTCTCTCTTGTTCTTGCTTCCTTCAATGCTGGTTTTTAGATGTATAAGAGATGTAGGTCAATAGGAAAACAATACCTACAGCCGCACCACCCTGAACAAGCCCAATCTCGTCTGATCTTGGAAGCTAAGCAGGGACGGGCCTGGTTAGTACTTGGATGGGAGACCACCTGGGAATACCAGGTGCTGTAGGCCTTTTTTTTTTCTCTCTTGTTCCGGCTTCCTTCAATGCTGGTTTTTAGATGTATAAGAGATGTAGGTCAATAGGAAACCAATACCTACAGCCACACCACCCTGAACAAGCCCAATCTCGTCTGATCTTGGAAGCTAAGCAGAGCCGGGCCTGGTTAGTACTTGGATGGGAGACCACCTGGAAATACCAGGTGCTGTAGGCATTTTTTTTCTCTCTTGTTCCGGCCTCCTTCAATGCTGGTTTTGAGATGTATAAGAGATGTAGGTCAATAAGAAACCAATACCTACAGCCACACCACCCTGAACAAGTCCAATCTCGTCTGATCTTGGAAGCTAAGCAGAGCCGGGCCTGGTTAGTACTTGAATGGGAGACCACCTGAGAATACCAGGTGCTGTAGGCCTTTTCTTCTTCTCTCTTGTTCTGGCTTCCTTCAATGCTGGTTTTTAGATGTATAAGAGATGTAGGTCAATAGGAAAACAATACCTACAGCCGCACCACCCTGAACAAGCCCAATCTCGTCTGATCTTGGAAGCTAAGCAGGGACGGGCCTGGTTAGTACTTGGATGGGAGACCACCTGGGAATACCAGGTGCTGTAGGCCTGTTTTTTTTCTCTCTTGTTCCGGCTTCCTTTAATGCTGGTTTTTAGATGTATAAGAGATGTAGGTCAATAGGAAACCAATACCTACAGCCACACCACCCTGAACAAGCCCAATCTCGTCTGATCTTGAAAACTAAGCAGGTCAGGGCCTGGTTAGTACTTTTTTTTTTCTCTCTTGTTCTGGCTTCCTTCAATGCTGGTTTTAAAATGTATAAGTGATGTAGGTCATTAGGAAACCAATACCTACAGCCACACCACCCTGGACAAGCCCAATCTCGTCTGATCTTGGAAGCTAAGCAGGGCTGGGCCTGGTTAGTACTTGGATGGGAGACCACCTGGGAATACCAGGTGCTGTAGGCCTTTTTTTTTTTCTCTCTTGTTCCGGCTTCCTTCAATGCTTGTTTTTAGATGTATAAGAGATGTAGGTCAAAAAGAAAACAATACCTACAGCCACACCACCCTGAACAAGCCCAATCTTGTCTGATCTTGGAAGCTAAGCAGGGCTGGGCCTGGTTAGTACTTGGATGGGAGACCACCTGGAAATACCAGGTGCTGTAGGCTTTTTTTTTTCTCTCTTGTTCCGGCCTCCTTCAATGCTGGTTTTGAGATGTATAAGAGATGTAGGTCAATAGGAAACCAATACCTACAGCCACACCACCCTGAACAAGCCCAATTTCGTCTGATCTTGGAAGCTAAGCAGAGCCGGGCCTGGTTAGTACTTAGATGGGAGACCACCTGGGAATACCAGGTGCTGTAGGCCTTTTTTTCTTCTCTCTTGTTCTTGCTTCCTTCAATGCTGGTTTTTAGATGTATAAGAGATGTAGGTCAATAAGAAAACAATACCTACAGCCGCACCACCCTGAACAAGCCCAATCTCGTCTGATCTTGGAAGCTAAGCAGGGACGGGCCTGGTTAGTACTTGGATGGGAGACCACCTGGGAATACCAGGTGCTGTAGGCCTTTTTTTTTTCTCTCTTGTTCCGGCTTCCTTCAATGCTGGTTTTTAGATGTATAAGAGATGTAGGTCAATAGGAAACCAATACCTACAGCCACACCACCCTGAACAAGCCCAATCTCGTCTGATCTTGGAAGCTAAGCAGAGCCGGGCCTGGTTAGTATTTGGATGGGAGACCACCTGGAAATACCAGGTGCTGTAGACATTTTTTTTCTCTCTTGTTCCGGCCTCCATCAATGCTGGTTTTGAGATGTATAAGAGATGTAGGTCAATAAGAAACCAATACCTACAGCCACACCACCCTGAACAAGTCCAATCTCGTCTGATCTTGGAAGCTAAGCAGAGCCGGGCCTGGTTAGTACTTGGATGGGAGACCACCTGGGAATACCAGGTGCTGTAGGCCTTTTCTTCTTCTCTCTTGTTCGGGCTTCCTTCAATGCTGGTTTTTAGATGTATAAGAGATGTAGGTCAATAGGAAAACAATACCTACAGCCGCACCACCCTGAACAAGCCCAATCTCGTCTGATCTTGGAAGCTAAGCAGAGCCGGGGCTGGTTAGTACTTGGATGCGAGACCACCTGGGAATACCAGGTGCTGTAGGCCCTTTTTTTTTTCTCTCTTGTTCCGACTTCCTTCAATGCTGGTTTTGAGATGTATAAGAGATGTAGGTCAATAGGAAACCAATACCTACAGCCACACCACCCTGAACAAGCCCAATCTTGTCTGATCTTGGAAGCTAAGCAGGGCTGGGCCTGGTTAGTACTTGGATGGGAGACCTCCTGGAAATACCAGGGGCTGTAGGCTTTTTTTTTTCTCTCTTGTTCCGGCCTCCTTCAATGCTGGTTTTTAGATGTATAAGAGATGTAGGTCAATAGGAAACCAATGCCTACAGCCACACCACCCTGGACAAGCCCAATCTCGTCTGATCTTGGAAGCTAAGCAGAGCCGGGCCTGGTTAGTACTTGGATGGGAGACCACCTGGAAATACCAGGTGCTGTAGGCATTTTTTTTCTCTCTTGTTCCGGCCTCCTTCAATGCTGGTTTTGAGATGTATAAGAGATGTAGGTCAATAAGAATCCAATACCTACAGCCACACCACCCTGAACAAGTCCAATCTCGTCTGATCTTGGAAGCTAAGCAGAGCCGGGCCTGGTTAGTACTTGGATGGGAGACACCTGGGAATACCAGGTGCTGTAGGTCTTTTCTTCTTCTCTCTTGTTCGGGCTTCCTTCAATGCTGGTTTTTAGATGTATAAGAGATGTAGGTCAATAGGAAAACAATACCTACAGCCGCACCACCCTGAACAAGCCCAATCTCGTCTGATCTTGGAAGCTAAGCAGGGACGGGCCTGGTTAGTACTTGGATGGGAGACCACCTGGGAATACCAGGTGCTGTAGGCCTTTTTTTTTTCTCTCTTGTTCCGGCTTCCTTCAATGCTGGTTTTTAGATGTATAAGAGATGTAGGTCAATAGGAAACCAATACCTACAGCCACACCACCCTGAACAAGCCCAATCTCGTCTGATCTTGGAAGCTAAGCAGAGCCGGGGCTGGTTAGTACTTGGATGCAAGACCACCTGGGAATACCAGGTGCTGTAGGCCCTTTTTTTTCTCTCTTGTTCCGGCCTCCTTCAATGCTGGTTTTGAGATGTATAAGAGATGTAGGTCAATAGGAAACCAATACCTACAGCCACACCACCCTGAACGAGCCCAATCTCGTCTGATCTTGAAAACTAAGCAGGTCAGGGCCTGGTTAGTACTTTTTTTTTTCTCTCTTGTTCTGGCTTCCTTCAATGCTGGTTTTAAAATGTATAAGTGATGTAGGTCATTAGGAAACCAATACCTACAGCCACACCACCCTGGACAAGCCCAATCTCGTCTGATCTTGGAAGCTAAGCAGGGCCAGGCCTGGTTAGTACTTGGATGGGAGACCACCTGGGAATACCAGGTGCTGTAGGCCTTTTTTTTTTTCTCTCTTGTTCCGGCTTCCTTCAATGCTTGTTTTTAGATGTATAAGAGATGTAGGTCAAAAAGAAAACAATACCTACAGCCACACCACCCTGAACAAGCCCAATCTTGTCTGATCTTGGAAGCTAAGCAGGGCTGGGCCTGGTTAGTACTTGGATGGGAGACCACCTGGAAATACCAGGTGCTGTAGGCTTTTTTTTTTCTCTCTTGTTCCGGCCTCCTTCAATGCTGGTTTTGAGATGTATAAGAAATGTAGGTCAATAGGAAACCAATACCTACAGCCACACCACCCTGAACAAGCCCAATTTCGTCTGATCTTGGAAGCTAAGCAGAGCCGGGCCTGGTTAGTACTTAGATGGGAGACCACCTGGGAATACCAGGTGCTGTAGGCCTTTTTTTCTTCTCTCTTGTTCTTGCTTCCTTCAATGCTGGTTTTTAGATGTATAAGAGATGTAGGTCAATAAGAAAACAATACCTACAGCCGCACCACCCTGAACAAGCCCAATCTCGTCTGATCTTGGAAGCTAAGCAGGGACGGGCCTGGTTAGTACTTGGATGGGAGACCACCTGGGAATACCAGGTGCTGTAGGCCTTTTTTTTTTCTCTCTTGTTACGGCTTCCTTTAATGCTGGTTTTTAGATGTATAAGAGATGTAGGTCAATTGGAAACCAATACCTACAGCCACACCACCCTGAACAAGCCCAATCTCGTCTGATCTTGGAAGCTAAGCAGAGCCGGGCCTGGTTAGTATTTGGATGGGAGACCACCTGGAAATACCAGGTGCTGTAGACATTTTTTTTCTCTCTTGTTCCGGCCTCCATCAATGCTGGTTTTGAGATGTATAAGAGATGTAGGTCAATAAGAAACCAATACCTACAGCCACACCACCCTGAACAAGTCCAATCTCGTCTGATCTTGGAAGCTAAGCAGAGCCGGGCCTGGTTAGTACTTGGATGGGAGACCACCTGGGAATACCAGGTGCTGTAGGCCTTTTCTTCTTCTCTCTTGTTCGGGCTTCCTTCAATGCTGGTTTTTAGATGTATAAGAGATGTAGGTCAATAGGAAAACAATACCTACAGCCGCACCACCCTGGACAAGCCCAATCTCGTCTGATCTTGGAAGCTAAGCAGAGGCGGGGCTGGTTAGTACTTGGATGCGAGACCACCTGGGAATACCAGGTGCTGTAGGCCCTTTTTTTTTTCTCTCTTGTTCCGACTTCCTTCAATGCTGGTTTTGAGATGTATAAGAGATGTAGGTCAATAGGAAACCAATACCTACAGCCACACCACCCTGAACAAGCCCAATCTTGTCTGATCTTGGAAGCTAAGCAGGGCTGGGCCTGGTTAGTACTTGGATGGGAGACCTCCTGGGAATACCAGGGGCTGTAGGCTTTTTTTTTTCTCTCTTGTTCCGGCCTCCTTCAATGCTGGTTTTTAGATGTATAAGAGATGTAGGTCAATAGGAAACCAATGCCTACAGCCACACCACCCTGGACAAGCCCAATCTCGTCTGATCTTGGAAACTAAGCAGAGCCGGGCCTGGTTAGTACTTGGATGGGAGACCACCTGGAAATACCAGGTGCTGTAGGCATTTTTTTTCTCTCTTGTTCCGGCCTCCTTCAATGCTGGTTTTGAGATGTATAAGAGATGTAGGTCAATAAGAATCCAATACCTACAGCCACACCACCCTGAACAAGTCCAATCTCGTCTGATCTTGGAAGCTAAGCAGAGCCGGGCCTGGTTAGTACTTGGATGGGAGACACCTGGGAATACCAGGTGCTGTAGGCCTTTTCTTCTTCTCTCTTGTTCGGGCTTCCTTCAATGCTGGTTTTTAGATGTATAAGAGATGTAGGTCAATAGGAAAACAATACCTACAGCCGCACCACCCTGAACAAGCCCAATCTCGTCTGATCTTGGAAGCTAAGCAGGGACGGGCCTGGTTAGTACTTGGATGGGAGACCACCTGGGAATACCAGGTGCTGTAGGCCTTTTTTTTTTCTCTCTTGTTCCGGCTTCCTTCAATGCTGGTTTTTAGATGTATAAGAGATGTAGGTCAATAGGAAACCAATACCTACAGCCACACCACCCTGAACAAGCCCAATCTCGTCTGATCTTGGAAGCTAAGCAGAGCCGGGGCTGGTTAGTACTTGGATGCAAGACCACCTGGGAATACCAGGTGCTGTAGGCCCTTTTTTTTCTCTCTTGTTCCGGCCTCCTTCAATGCTGGTTTTGAGATGTATAAGAGATGTAGGTCAATAGGAAACCAATACCTACAGCCACACCACCCTGAACAAGCCCAATCTTGTCTGATCTTGAAAGCTAAGCAGGTTCGGGCCTGGTTAGTACTTTTTTTTTTCTCTCTTGTTCTGGCTTCCTTCAATGCTGGTTTTAAAATGTATAAGTGATGTAGGTCATTAAGAAACCAATACCTACAGCCACACCACCCTGGACAAGCCCAATCTCGTCTGATCTTGGAAGCTAAGCAGGGCCGGGCCTGGTTAGTACTTGGCTCAGAGACCACCTGGGAATACCAGGTGCTGTAGGCCTTTTTTTTTTTCTCTCTTGTTCCGGCTTCCTTCAATGCTTGTTTTTAGATGTATAAGAGATGTAGGTCAATAAGAAAACAATACCTACAGCCACAGCACCCTGAACAATCCCAATCTCGTTTGATCTTGGAAGCTAAGCAGGGCTGGGCCTGGTTAGTACTTTAATGGGAGACCACCTGGAAATACCAGGTGCTGTAGGCTTTTTTTTTTCTCTCTTGTTCCGGCCTCCTTCAATGCTGGTTTTGAGATGTATAAGAGATGTAGGTCAATAAGAAAACAATACCTACTGCCACACCACCCTGAACA
>NW_027445912.1:180000-185000 GCF_038048845.1 Mixophyes fleayi
CTGTTTTCTAGATGTATAAGAGATGTAGGTCAATAGGAAAACAATACCTACAGCCACACCACCCTGAACAAGCCCAATCTCGTCTGATCTTGGAAGCTAAGCAGGGCTGGGCCTGGTTAGTACTTGGATGGGAGACCACCTGGAAATACCAGGTGCTGTAGGCATTTTTTTTCTCTCTTGTTCCGGCCTCCTTCAATGCTGGTTTTGAGATGTATAAGAGATGTAGGTCAATAGGAAAAAAATACCGACAGCCGCACCACCCTGAACAAGCCCAATCTCATCTGATCTTGGAAGCTAAGCAGGGACAAGCCTGGTTAGTACTTGGATGGGAGACCACCTGGGAATACCAGGTGCTGTAGGCCTTTTTTTTTTCTCTCTTGTTCCGGCTTCCTTCAATGCTGGTTTTTAGATGTATAAGAGATGTAGGTCAATAGGAAACCAAAACCTACATCCACACCACCCTGAACAAGCCCAATCTCGTCTGATCTTGGAAGCTAAGCAGAGCCGGGGCTGGTTATTACTTGGATGCGAGACCACCTGGGAATACCAGGTGCTGTAGGCGCTTTTTTTTTTCTCTCTTGTTCCGACTTCCTTCAATGCTGGTTTTGAGATGTATAAGAGATGTAGGTCAATAGGAAACCAATACCTACAACCCCACCACCCTGAACAAGCCCAATCTCGTCTGATCTTGAAAGCTAAGCAGGTCCGGGCCTGGTTAGTACTTTTTTTTTTATATCTTGTTCTGGCTTCCTTCAATGCTGGTTTTAAAATGTATAAGTGATGTAGGTCATTAGAAAACCAATACCTACAGCCACACCACCCTGGACAAGCCCAATCTCATCTGATCTTGGAAGCTAAGCAGGGCCGGGCCTGGTTAGTACTTGGATGGGAGACCACCTGGGAATACCAGGTGCTGTAGGCCATTTTTTTTTTCTCTCTTGTTCCGGCTTCCTTCAATGCTTGTTTTTAGATGAATAAGAGATGTAGGTCAATAGGAAAACAATACCTACAGCCACACCACCCTGAACAAGCCCAATCTCGTCTGATCTTGGAAGCTAAGCAGAGCTGGGCCTGGTTAGTACTTGGATGGGAGACCACCTGGGAATACCAGGTGCTGTAGGCCTTTTTTTCTTCTCTCTTGTTCCGGCTTCCTTCAATGCTGGTTTTTAGATGTATAAGAGATGTAGGTCAATAGGAAAACAATACCTACAGCTGCACCACCCTGAACAAGCCCAATCTCATCTGATCTTGGAAGCTAAGCAGGGACGAGCCTGGTTAGTACTTGGATGGGAGACCACCTGGGAATACCAGGTGCTGTAGGCCTTTTTTTTTTCTCTCTTGTTCCGGCTTCCTTCAATGCTGGTTTTTAGATGTATAAGAGATGTAGGTCAATAGGAAACCAAAACCTACATCCACACCACCCTGAACAAGCCCAATCTCGTCTGATCTTGGAAGCTAAGCAGGTCCGGGCCTGGTTAGTACTTTTTTTTTTATATCTTGTTCTGGCTTCCTTCAATGCTGGTTTTAAAATGTATAAGTGATGTAGGTCATTAGAAAACCAATACCTACAGCCACACCACCCTGGACAAGCCCAATCTTGTCTGATCTTGGAAGGTAAGCAGGGCTGGGCCTGGTTAGTACTTGGATGGGAGACCACCTGGGAATATCAGGTGCTGTAGGCCTTTTTTTTTTTCTCTCTTGTTCCGGCTTCCTTCAATGCTTGTTTTTAGATGAATAAGAGATGTAGGTCAATAAGAAAACAATACCTACAGCCACACCACCCTGAACAAGCCCAATCTCGTCTGATCTTGGAAGCTAAGCAGGGCTGGGCCTGGTTAGTACTTGGATGGGAGACCACCTGGAAATACCAGATGCTGTAGGCTTTTTTTTTTCTCTCTTGTTCCGGCCTCCTTCAATGCTGGTTTTGAGATGTATAAAAGATGTAGGTCAATAGTAAACCAATACCTACAGCCACACCACCCTGAACAAGCCCAATCTCGTCTGATCTTGAAAGCTAAGCAGGTCCAGGCCTGGTTAGTACTTTTTTTTTCTCTCTTGTTCTGGCTTCCTTCAATGCTGGTTTTAAAATGTATAAGTGATGTAGGTCATTAGGAAACCAATACCTACAGCCACACCACCCTGGACAAGCCCAATCTCGTCTGATCTTGGAAGCTAAGCAGGGCTGGGCCTGGTTAGTACTTGGATGGGAGACCACCTGGGAATACCAGTTGCTGTAGGCCTTTTTTTTTTTCTCTCTTGTTCCGGCTTCCTTCAATGCTTTTTTTAGATGTATAAGAGATGTAGGTCAATAAGAAAACAATACCTACAGCCACACCACCCTGAACAAGCCCAATCTCGTCTGATCTTGGAAGCTAAGCAGGGCTGGGCCTGGTTAGTACTTGGATGGGAGACCACCTGGAAATACCAGGTGCTGTAGGCTTTTTTTTTTCTCTCTTGTTCCGGCCTCCTTCAATGCTGGTTTTGAGATGTATAAGAGATGTAGGTCAATAGGAAACCAATACCTACAGCCACACCACCCTGAACAAGCCCAATCTCGTCTGATCTTGGAAGCTAAGCAGGGACGGGCCCAGTTAGTACTTGGATGGGAGACCACCTGGGAATACCAGGTGCTGTAGGCCTGTTTTTTTTCTCTCTTGTTCCGGCTTCCTTCAATGCTGGTTTTTAGATGTATAAGAGATGTAGGTCAATAGGAAACCAATACCTACAGCCACACCACCCTGAACAAGCCCAATCTCGTCTGGTCTTGGAAGCTAAGCAGAGCCGGGGCTGGTTAGTACTTGGATGCGAGACCACCTGGTAATACCAGGTGCTGTAGGCCCTTTTTTTTTTCTCTCTTGTTCCGACTTCCTTCAATGCTGGTTTTAAGATGTATAAGAGATGTAGGTCAATAGGAAACCAATACCTACAGCCACACCACCCTGAACAAGCCCAATCTTGTCTAATCTTGGAAGCTAAGCAGGGCTGGGCCTGGTTAGTACTTGGATGGGAGACCTCCTGGAAATACCAGGGGCTGTAGGCTTTTTTTTTTCTCTCTTGTTCCGGCCTCCTTCAATGCTGGTTTTGAGATGTATAAGAGATGTAGGTCAATAGGAAACCAATACCTACAGCCACACCACCCTGAACAAGCCCAATCTTGTCTGATCTTGAAAGCTAAGCAGGTCCGGGCCTGGTTAGTACTTTTTTTTTTCTCTCTTGTTCTGGCTTCCTTCAATGCTGGTTTTAAAATGTATAAGTGATGTAGGTGATTAGGAAACCAATACCTACAGCCACTCCACCCTGGACAAGCCCAATCTCGTCTGATCTTGGAAGCTAAGCAGAGCCGGGCCTGGTTAGTACTTGGCTCAGAGACCACCTGGGAATACCAGGTGCTGTAGGTCTTTTTTTCTTCTCTCTTGTTCCGGCTTCCTTCAATGCTGTTTTCTAGATGTATAAGAGATGTAGGTCAATAGGAAAACAATACCTACAGCCACACCACCCTGAACAAGCCCAATCTCGTCTGATCTTAGAAGCTAAGCAGAGCCGGGCCTGGTTAGTACTTGGCTCAGAGACCACCTGGGAATACCAGGTGCTGTAGGCCTTTTTTTTTTTCTCTCTTGTTCCGGCTTCCTTCAATGCTTGTTTTTAGATGTATAAGAGATGTAGGTCAATAAGGAAACAATACCTACAGCCACAGCACCCTGAACAATCCCAATCTCGTTTGATCTTGGAAGCTAAGCAGGGCTGGGCCTGGTTAGTACTTGGATGGGAGACCACCTGGAAATACCAGGTGCTGTAGGCTTTTTTTTTTCTCTCTTGTTCCGGCCTCCTTCAATGCTGGTTTTGAGATGTATAAGAGATGTAGGTCAATAAGAAAACAATACCTACTGCCACACCACCCTGAACAAGCCCAATCTCATCTGATCTTGGAAGTTAAGCAGGGCTGGGCCTGGTTAGTACTTGGATGGGAGACCACCTGGAAATACCAGGTGCTGTAGGCATTTTTTTTCTCTCTTGTTCCAGCCTCCTTCAATGCTGGTTTTGAGATGTATAAGAGATGTAGGTCAATAAGAAACCAATACCTACAGCCACACCACCCTGAACAAGTCCAATCTCGTCTGATCTTGGAAGCTAAGCAGAGCTGGGCCTGGTTAGTACTTGGATGGGAGACCACCTGGGAATACCAGGTGCTGTAGGCCTTTTCTTGTTCCGGCTTCCTTCAATGCTGGTTTTAAAATGTATAAGTGATGTAGGTCATTAGAAAACCAATACCTACAGCCACACCACCCTGGACAAGCCCAATCTCATCTGATCTTGGAAGCTAAGCAGGGCCGGGCCTGGTTAGTACTTGGATGGGAGACCACCTGGGAATACCAGGTGGTGTAGGCCATTTTTTTTTTCTCTCTTGTTCCGGCTTCCTTCAATGCTTGTTTTTAGATGAATAAGAGATGTAGGTCAATAGGAAAACAATACCTACAGCCACACCACCCTGAACAAGCCCAATCTTGTCTGATCTTGGAAGCTAAGCAGGGCTGGGCCTGGTTAGTACTTGGATGGGAGACCACCTGGAAATACCAGATGCTGTAGGCTTTTTTTTTTCTCTCTTGTTCCGGCCTCCTTCAATGCTGGTTTTGAGATGTATAAAAGATGTAGGTCAATAGTAAACCAATACCTACAGCCACACCACCCTGAACAAGCCCAATCTCGTCTGATCTTGAAAGCTAAGCAGGTCCGGGCCTGGTTAGTACTTTTTTTTTTCTCTCTTGTTCTGGCTTCCTTCAATGCTGGTTTTAAAATGTATAAGTGATGTAGGTCATTAGGAAACCAATACCTACAGCCCCACCACCCTGGACAAGCCCAATCTCGTCTGATCTTGGAAGCTAAGCAGGGCCAGGCCTGGTTAGTACTTGGATGGGAGACCACCTGGGAATACCAGGTGCTGTAGGCCTTTTTTTTTTTCTCTCTTGTTCCGGCTTCCTTCAATGCTTGTTTTTAGATGTATA
>NW_027445912.1:200000-204927 GCF_038048845.1 Mixophyes fleayi
CAGGGAATACCAGGTGCTGTAGGCTTTTTTTTCTTCTCTCTTGTTCCGGCTTCCTTCAATGCTGTTTTCTAGATGTATAAGAGATGTAGGTCAATAGGAAAACAATACCTACAGCCACACCACCCTGGACTAGCCCAATCTCATCTGATCTTGGAAGCTAAGCAGGGACGGGCCTGGTTAGTACTTGGATGGGAGACCACCTGGGAATACCAGGTGCTGTAGGCTTTTTTTTTTTCTCTCTTGTTCCGGCTTCCTTCAATGCTGGTTTTTAGATTATAAGAGATGTAGGGCAATTGAAACCAATACCTACAGCCACACCACCCTGAACAAGCCTGATCTTGGAAGCTAAGCAGAGCTGGGCCTGGTTAGTACTTGGATGCGAGACCACCTGGGGATACCAGGTGCTGTAGGCCCTTTTTTTTTTCTCTCTTGTTCCGACTTCCCTCAATGCTGGTTTTGAGATGTATAAGAGATGTAGGTCAATAGGAAACCAATACCTACAGCCACACCACCCTGAACAAGCCCAATCTCGTCTGATCTTGGAAGCTAAGCAGGACTGGGCCTGGTTAGTACTTGGATGGGAGACCACCTGGAAATACCAGGTGCTGTAGGCTTTTTTTTTTCTCTCTTGTTCCGGCCTCCTTCAATGCTGGTTTTGAGATGTATAAGAGATGTAGGTCAATAGGAAATCAATACCTACAGCCACACCACCCTTAACAAGCCTGATCTTGGAAGCTAAGCAGGACTGTGCCTGGTTAGTACTTGGATGGGAGACCACCTGGAAATACTAGGTGCTGTAGGCTTTTTTTTTTCTCTCTTGTTCCGGCCTCCTTCAATGCTGGTTTTGAGATGTATAAGAGATGTAGGTCAATAGGAAACCAATACCTACAGCCACACCACCCTGAACAAGCCCAATCTCGTCTGATCTTGGAAGCTAAGCAGAGCCGAGCCTGGTTAGTACTTGGATGGGAGACCACCTGGGAATACCAGGTGCTGTAGGTCTTTTTTTCTTCTCTCTTGTTCCGGCTTCCTTCATTGCTGTTTTCTAGATGTATAAGAGATGTAGGTCAATAGGAAAACAATACCTACAGCCACACCACCCTGGACAAGCCCAATCTTGTCTGATCTTGGAAGCTAAGCAGGGACGGGCCTGGTTAGTACTTGGATGGGAGACCACCTGGGAATACCAGGTGCTGTAGGCCTTTTTTTTTTCTCTCTTGTTCCGGCTTCCTTCAATGCTGGTTTTTAGATTATAAGAGATGTAGGGCAATTGAAACCAATACCTACAGCCACACCACCCTGAACAAGCCTGATCTTGGAAGCTAAGCAGAGCTGGGCCTGGTTAGTACTTGGATGCGAGACCACCTGGGGATACCAGGTGCTGTAGGCCCTTTTTTTTTTCTCTCTTGTTCCGACTTCCCTCAATGCTGGTTTTGAGATGTATAAGAGATGTAGGTCAATAGGAAACCAATACCTACAGCCACACCACCCTGAACAAGCCCAATCTCGTCTGATCTTGGAAGCTAAGCAGGACTGGGCCTGGTTAGTACTTGGATGGGAGACCACCTGGAAATACCAGGTGCTGTAGGCTTTTTTTTTTCTCTCTTGTTCCGGCCCTCCTTCAATGCTGGTTTTGAGATGTATAAGAGATGTAGGTCAATAGGAAATCAATACCTACAGCCACACCACCCTGAACAAGCCTGATCTTGGAAGCTAAGCAGAGCCGGGCCTGGTTTGTACTTGGATGCAAGACCACCTGGGAATACCAGGTGCTGTAGGCCCTTTTTTTTTTCTCTCTTGTTCCGACTTCCTTCAATGCTGGTTTTGAGATGTATAAGAGATGTAGGTCAATAGGTAAACAATACCTACAGCCACACCACCCTGAACAAGCCCAATCTCGTCTGATCTTGAAAGCTAAGCAGGTCCAGGCCTGGTTAGTACTTTTTTTTTTCTCTCCTGTTCTGGCTTCCTTCAATGCTGGTTTTAAAATGTATAAGTGATGTAGGTCATTAGAAAACAAATACCTACAGCCACACCACCCTGGACAAGCCCAATCTCATCTGATCTTGGAAGCTAAGCAGGGCCAGGCCTGGTTAGTACTTGGATGGGAGACCACCTGGGAATACCAGGTGCTGTAGGCCTTTTTTTTTTCTCTCTTGTTCCGGCTTCCTTCAATGCTTGTTTTTAGATGTATAAGAGATGTAGGTCAATAGGAAAAAAATACCTACAGCCACACCACCCTGAACAAGCCCAATCTCGTCTGATCTTGGAAGCTAAGCAGGGCTGGGCCTGGTTAGTACTTGGATGGGAGACCACCTGGAAATACCAGATGCTGCAGGCTTTTTTTTTTCTCTCTTGTTCCGGCCTCCTTCAATGCTGGTTTTGAGATGTATAAGAGATGTAGGTCAATAGGAAACCAATACCTACAGCTACACCACCCTGAACAAGCCCAATCTCGTCTGATCTTGAAAGCTAAGCAGGTCCAGGCCTGGTTAGTACTTTTTTTTGTCTCTCTTGTTCTGGCTTCCTTCAATGCTGGTTTTAAAATGTATAAGTGATGTAGGTCATTAGGAAACCAATACCTACAGCCACACCACCCTGGACAAGCCCAATCTCATCTGATCTTGGAAGCTAAGCAGGGCCGGGCCTGGTTAGTACTTAAATGGGAGACCACCTGGGAATACCCGGTGCTGTAGGCCTTTTTTTTTTTTCTCTCTTGTTCCGGCTTCCTTCAATGCTTGTTTTTAGATGTATAAAAGATGTAGGTCAATAGGAAAACAATACCTACAGCCACACCACCCTGAACAAGCCCAATCTCGTCTGATCTTGGAAGCTAAGCAGCGCTGGGCCTGGTTAGTACTTGGATGGGAGACCACCTGGAAATACCAGGTGCTGTAGGCTTTTTTTTTTCTCTCTTGTTCCGGCCTCCTTCAATGCTGGTTTTGAGATGTATAAGAGATGTAGGTCAATAGGAAAGCAATACCTACAGCCACACCACCCTGAACAAGCCCAATCTCGTCTGATCTTGGAAGCTAAGCAGAGCCAGGCCTGGTTAGTACTTGGATGGGAGACAACCTGGGAATACCAGGTGCTGTAGGTCTTTTTTTCTTCTCTCTTGTTCCGGCTTCCTTCAATGCTGTTTTCTAGATGTATAAGAGATGTAGGTCAATAGGAAAACAATACCTACAGCCACACCACCCTGAACAAGCCCAATCTTGTCTGATCTTGGAAGCTAAGCAGGGACGGGCCTGGTTAGTACTTGGATGGGAGACCACCTGGGAATACCAGGTGCTGTAGGCCTTTTTTTCTTCTCTCTTGTTCCGGCTTCCTTCAATGCTGGTTTCTAGATGTATAAGAGATGTAGGTCAATAGGAGAACATTACCTACAGCCACACCACCCTGAACAAGCCCAATCTCATCTGATCTTGGAAGCTAAGCAGGGACGGGCCTGGTTAGTACTTGGATGGGAGACCACCTGGGAATACCAGGTGCTGTAGGCCTTTTTTTTTTCTCTCTTGTTCCGGCTTCCTTCAATGCTGGTTTTGAGATAATAAGAGATGTAGGTCAATAGGAAACCAAAACCTACAGCTACACATCTCTAAACAAGCCCAATCTTGTCTGATCTTGGAAGCTAAGCAGGGCCAGGCCTGGTTAGTACTTGGATGCGAGACCACCTGGAAATACCAGGTGCTGTAGGCTTTTTTTTTTCTCTCTTGTTCCGGCCTCCTTCAATGCTGGTTTTGAGATGTATAAGAGATGTAGGTCAATAGGAAAGCAATACCTACAGCCACACCACCCTGAACAAGCCCAATCTCGTCTGATCTTGGAAGCTAAGCAGAGCCGGGCCTGGTTAGTACTTGGATGGGAGACAACCTGGGAATACCAGGTGCTGTAGGTCTTTTTTTCTTCTCTCTTGTTCCGGCTTCCTTCAATGCTGTTTTCTAGATGTATAAGAGATGTAGGTCAATAGGAAAACAATACCTACAGCCACACCACCCTGAACAAGCCCAATCTCGTCTGATCTTGGAAGCTAAGCAGGGATGGGCCTGGTTAGTACTTGGATGGGAGACCACCTGGAATACCAGGTGCTGTAGGCCTTTTTTTCTTCTCTCTTGTTCCGGCTTCCTTCAATGCTGTTTTCTAGATGTATAAGAGATGTAGGTCAATAGGAAAACAATACCTACAGCCACACCACCCTGAACAAGCCCAATCTCATCTGATCTTGGAAGCTAAGCAGGGACGGGCCTGATTAGTATTTAGATGGGAGACCACCTGGGAATACCAGGTGCTGTAGGCCTTTTTTTTTTCTCTCTTGTTCCGGCTTCCTTCAATGCTGATTTTTAGATTATAAGAGATGTAGGGCAATAGGAAACCAATACCTACAGCCACACCACCCTGAACAAGCCTGATCTTGGAAGCTAAGCAGAGCCGGGCCTGGTTAGTACTTGGATGCGAGACCACCTGGGGATACCAGGTGCTGTAGGCCCTTTTTTTTTTCTCTCTTGTTCCGACTTCCCTCAATGCTGGTTTTGAGATGTATAAGAGATGTAGGTCAATAGGAAACCAATACCTACAGCCACACCACCCTAAACAAGCCCAATCTCATCTGATCTTGGAAGCTAAGCAGGGCTGGGCTTGGTTAGTACTTGGATGGGAGACCACCTGGAAATACCAGGTGCTGTAGGCTTTTTTTTTTCTCTCTCGTTCCGGCCTCCTTCAATGCTGGTTTTGAGATGTATAAGAGATGTAGGTCAATAGGAAACCAATACCTACAGCCACACCACCCTGAACAAGCCCAATCTCGTTTGATCTTGGAAGCTAAGCAGGGACGGGCCTGGTTAGTACTTGGATGGGAGACCACCTGGGAATACCAGGTGCTGTAGGCCTTTTTTTCTTCTCTCTTGTTCCGGCTTCCTTCAATGCTGGA